>NC_056726.1:1438974316-1439186816 GCF_019279795.1 Protopterus annectens
CCTTGTTAATACCAACATCCTAGAACAGTTGGTCCATTCTCCTACCAGAGGTAGAAATATCCCTGAACTTGTACTCACAAACATGGAGGAGTGATGTTCTTCACCCAAAGTAATGTCCTTGCTCATTAGATCTGACCATAAGGCAATATTGCTTGAAATAAAAATTAAACCTCGGGTTCCAGCAAAACCAAAAACCTGTAGGAACTATTCCAAAATTAACCTATCTTTACTAAGCAACATCTTAACTAAATTTCAGGAACCCCAAAACTCAGTAAAGACCATAGCATATGCTGAGCTATTTACAAAATCCCCATACAGCTATATTGACAGCTGTATAGAGCAAGCTGAGCCCACTATTATTAGGAATAAGATAAACACAAAGACAAAAGACAAGCCACCTATTTGGCATGACAATATCAATCAGTTATACAACAAAAGAAAAAAATCTTGGCCAAAAGTAGAAGGAACAAAACCCAATATACTAAAAAAGACCTGATCAATCTAAACAGGTAGATAAGTGGGTTAAGTAATACTTCAAAGGCTACATTTGAAGAGAAAATAGCTTCTCCAGCAAAGGACAGCCACAAAGCTTTCTGCAGCTATGTCCATAACCTCAAGGGAAATATACAACAATGCACAGAACTTATTGTAAATGGCATCAGACACAGTGAACCAGAGGCCATTACCAACCTTTTGGCTGATAGGTTCTGCTCAAATTTCACCCCCACTGCACCCTGATAATTTCTCCCCCCACTGCACCCTGATAGCCGAAAGGAAATACCAAATACCACAATTCTGCAAAAATTACCAGCGTCTCCACTGAAAACGGGCATGTGTGCCCAGTCAGACTTTTCCGGTAAACAAATGTCAATAAATAAATAAAATGTATTTAGGTGAATGGGCAGTGTAGTCTGACTGACCAACAAAACATCAATGTGTTCATCACAGCTCAAAAGATACTGTAGCAGTAACTCATAGATCGCATAATTTGCATTAGTTGTTGTATCATGAATAATATATATGCATGTCACGGATGGTGTTTTGAGCTATTATGTGATTGGTGATAGTTGCTGATGTCAACCAGTAGAGTGCTACCCATGCATTCCTAACTGTATATCTCAAGATCATTGTATGAAAGTCTTGTGTTTTTTGTGGATCATTGACAAGTCTTTGTGATGTGTGTACAGAGTTCAAGGTACATGCAAGTCATACGTGCAAAACATATGTACTGCACTCATTGATACTGCTCTGCAAGTATGTTTTCAATTGTACATGAAAGGGTAAAGGGCAACAGTGGCAATAATTTGTATTATGAGGTAAATAGACTGCATTACAATGGACGCCACATATCTGGACTACAATAAGCCAACAAATCATACACAAGTCATAAAAGCCACTACCACTGCTTTCATGCGTCACAGTCATTTACTGAAGAGCAATGCTGCCAAGCTTATTTGTGTAGCTGATGGCAAAGAATTAGTGCATGTAGAGTTACTTTTTAATTAGTACAGAAAGTAGAAATGGTTGTTCTGTTCTTCATCTGTGAAGATTAGTGACCTGATAACACTTTGATAGTTACTGTTTTTCTTTTTCTATCAGCTATCGGGGGAATCACGTAATAGGACATTGCATTGCCTGCACACATCTGAGGACCTGTAAACCTCTGATGACTCTCTTCCTCACACATTTGCTTTCTATAGCACTGAAGCCATACATATAAACAGACCCATTTTTCAGAAAGACATAACTCACATACATACAAAAGTGTATTCCTTCTTTCTACATTCCTGCCATATGAAACATCCAAAAATAGCATATTTTCTGTGAAAGTGTACATTTTGGATAATACTGGAATAACTTTCACTTGCTTCCATAAGTAGCAGCTTACACGTACTGCAAATTATGACTATAATACTTTTCTGCAATGCATAGGAAACCTGGCTAAAACCTCATATCAATTCCTCTGAATTTATCCCACCTCAAAACAATATCTATAGGTCTGATAGGACACCCAAAAAAGGCGGTGGGGTGGCTATCTTGTACTCTGTCTCACTGACGCTAACACCTGTAGACATTATCCTGCCTAGTTTCTCCCCTGTTGAACTACTGCTCCTAGACTGCCACATCAATAACTATAGGAAGTTTGCTATTGCCTCTATATCCCTCCAGGTAAAAACATTCCTATCCTTGAACATATACTCTCCTGGATAAACACCTCCATCCCCCATGAAACCATCATTCTTGGAGCTGTTAATATAGATTGGGATTCCCTTATTGGTGACTCTCCCCAATATTTCCTAAACCTGTATGGATTATCACAACAGATCACTAACCCTACTCACTACAGTAAAAGTGCTACTGGTTCCACAACTGACTGGATCTTGACCAACTCTCCAAACAACTATTGTAACCCTTCTACCTTCCCTGACTCTATTAGTGACCATTCTCCCATCTCTATCTTAAGGCACTCTCCTCATCTCTCTAAGCCCCATCTCTACAGAGATTGTAGGAAACTGACTAACTTTTCCCCTGCCTTGACCACACGTAGTTTTAGTCTGTCCTCCTGTATAACCTGTTACATCTCCTAACTTTCTTTCTCTGTTAGTAACTTCTGCTTAAACTAACTTCCTAAACCCTCAGCTCTACTACTATAGCCCCCTCCTTTCTCTCCCCCCTCCTATTCTCCACACTATTTATCTTTTCCCCCCACTTCCTATCAATGTCTGTACATTTTCCCTCTTTTGAACAATGATTATCTTTTTGTTTTTACTCTTATATGTAGTAAATTTTGACCACTGCTATCAATGCAACCCGTAATGTTCATAATTTTATCTTTAGTTTTTCTCTTTATAATTAATTTTGTATTTGCATTGTTATTTTTAATAGTTTTTGTCCTGTATGTTTATCTTTGCTTATGTTTGCTGGGGCTCTTTCCCCTTGGATCTCCACTGAAAATGGATTGCTTACTGTCAATGCGATGCAAATAGTTAATAACCTTTTCTTTTTTAAAATTATTTTGTATTATGATTGTTATTTCATTTTTGTATATTTTCACTTTATCTTTACTTATGTTTGCTGGTGCTTTTCTCTTCTGGTCCCCACTGAAAATGGGTTTGTTTCTAAACTCAGCTGGACTAACCCAGTTAACAAATGTGAAATAAATAAATAAATGTTCTTTTCTAACATTAACAGATACATTTGTTTTTCAGTGATGAGAGTAATATCTTATCATAATATATAATATATGTGTACACATTTATAATTTGTTGTGCAAAGAATATAGTTAAATACCTGCTTCTCTCTTCTCTCTCTCTCTCTCTCTCTCTTGTGTCTTTCAGATGGAAAATAACAGCATTGTCTGACAAATGTATTTTTGTGCAGATATTAGCACATCTATTTGTACAGTCATTAACATCATTGTAATTGTTGCTCAAACATTTTTGGTGAAATATAATACAGTTTCAAAACAGTGATCATTTAATTCATAATTTCAATCAAATTACACTTTTCTGATTATGTATCTGATTTATCACAATAGTTATTAATTAAGTGGAGAATTAATGAGGTAAATGCCTTAGTTTTTTCAAATACCTTGACAGCCTGAATGACAACTGTCACTGAAGCAGAGCTATTGCATTTCATAAGAAATATTGAAAGCATTTGACAAAAATAAGTCCTTTGCATTATTAAGATACACATACTAGATTTCTGGATATCCACATGAGAGGAAGCAGATTTCCTATGTTAAAGTTATCATTGTTAAGTTTATTCTCAGTGTGTTTTTTAAAAATATCAATTCATTTTTGAAGACATCAGTAGTATTGCTCTAAAAGTCTGTAGAAAGCATGCACTGCATTCCGTGTCAAGGACATAAGTATAGTTAGAGAGTACTAGCGACTTACCAAATAAAATGTATACGATTATTCCAGACATTCTTCAATACATTACAGAGGTTCACTTGCCATTAATTCTTTCTTGTTTTCAGATAATGATGAAGAACTTCGTATTCACATGCAACAAGGAAGTAAGAACAATCATATGGTTTCTGTTATACAGGAAATGGTTCATATGAAACAAGAATTTTTTGATAACATAATGCAGATTATTTTGGTTTAAGAGAGAAAACAGCATATTTCCACACAGACTTGTTCACCTGTAAGCCAAATTCCAAGATATCAGGTCACTGTTACAGAGCTACAACCCCGAAATGTTATTGCAGCATAGAGGTGCAGAGAATGTCCAATAAATTAATGTGAAAAAAGAAGTTTTAATAGCCACCAACTCTGCAAATAAAACAGACAGATAAGACAAATACTTTCAAGTAACTACTAACGCAGTATTTAAACACAAACTGACACTGTTCCTGGTCCACTCCTTGTCAGTAAATAATATAGCCACACCTGCTTCATTTACATCATAAGGTTCTCCTTCCTACCTGCCCATCTTTAATCTGTTGGGCCAGGAAGATAGTCATTAAATCATAAAAGTAACATTTTCTCACAAATTAAACCAGTCCCATTTTCAAAGTGATAAAAATCATTCTCTTTTTGTCTCTAATTAGATCACTTGCTATCTCGTCAATCCCCGTGTCATAGTTCCTCACTTTTTTCCTCATTTACCTAGAACTAATGTTCTTACAAGTGTCTAGCTAGCCTCTATTGTTTCACTGTTCTTAAATATTTTGTTCTTGATCTGATATCTGTGAAACATTCATAGTATGCTCTATTAATAACAAACTACGTTATAAACTACATTTTCCCCTTTTTCAAAATGTCCTTGGTTGAAACTGCCTCCTCTTCTCATTATACTGACAGTTAGAAATTGTAGGTATAATTGCAGTATTGTTTACAAATCTTCTATTTATGCCTGTGCCTTGCTCTAATGATCACACACTGTATACATTTATGTAAGCTATGTAAATGCGCTTTTCTCACATTTATGTTATGTGAGCTATGTAATTCCTCTTTTTTCTCAAATATATGTACACTGATTACATGTATTAACTTTCACTTCCTACATATTTTTTTAATTCTTTCTAATATTTTGTGTCTCTATGTTATAACTCTTGGTAAATGTGGAGCTTTTCTCCCCCAGACCTCTGCTTAGATTGGGTTTTATCCCAGTTGGACTTTTCTTGTTAACAAAGATAAATAAATAAACAGACCCAAACCAAATCCTTAGATACGTATGGAGGCATTAGCACAACAGAAGTTAGTGCCTTCATACTGCTACTACTCCAACAGTGTCCGTCAGCTTAGCAGAGAGGGATAAGGCTATGAGATGTCAATGAGATACTTCCTGTGGTACAGGGTTTTATTGTCTCAGGCTTTATTTGCCTAGTGTGTGACCGTTAGCAAGTTTTTTTAACAGAACTGTGCTTTAGGGGGTAGTCAGAAATTGGGATAAGCTCCTTAATGGTCTCCTTGACTTTGTACCTAGTAGGTACATTTGAATTATGTGGAACTAAGAATTTGGCAGGGTTGACCTGATGAACAGAAGAAATGCTCCAGAATCTTTAGGTGAAAACACTAATGAAAGAACAGAGCAGCGAATAATGATAGTATTTTACATAACTGCACAGAACAACATTATGATGAACTCTATATATACTGATACCTGCCACACAATAAGTCTAGGCTAGTTACCCTCTGCATCAGTGGCAGTTGCCTAAAATGCAGGGTTTTTTTTTCTCTATTTCTTGAGCAACATCCCAGAAGTCTGTTCTTCCACAAGGTTCCCAAGTTAGTTGCTAAGATATGCTAATCATGTTCTTCTACTGTGTCTGATAGTATAGACTTGTTTCTCTGTAGAACATCATATTACTATAGTCAACCTTTACTAACTCGGATTTCCTGATAATGCCACTGAAAAATAATATAATTTTAGAAGAATGGTGCCATTGGCACTCATTAGGAATGCATGGCAGACAATTATAAATTCCAGTAAGTCAAAGATGTTCCCATCTTACACAGATATTCTGTGGAGGATATTTGTAGACATCTATATTTACTAAAAAAAAAAAAAAGACTTTAAAACTAGTGACATTGGTAATCTGGCTCTGATTTTTAAGACTATCTGCTGAGGAAGTCAGTTATCCAGACATCGGTCCTGAGTCACATCTGAAAAGGAACTGTATTGAGTGTGCTTAACAAATGTTTTATTTCCTGACACACCTGAAAATTATATACAGTGTCCTTTAATACTCAGACTTTCAATGATAAAACATTTACTTTATGGCACATATCTACTTATCCTTTGGCAGCCAGGTTTGTCCCCTTGGACTAGTGACCTCTTTTCAGTGGAGACTTGAGGTGGTATTTATATTTCTAGGAAAAACTGTGCCATGTCATTAGGGAAATTCCTCTACTCATCATTGTTGCAAGTGGTACTCATTTTGCAGGAACACTTTCTGTTTCCATTCTAGGTGCAGATGTGACCTGGAGAAACAGAGAAGCAGATTCAGAAAGAAGGAGATGGTGAGAGAAATGGTGGAGACAGCAAATATCATGACTGGAGAATGTGCGAGAATTCTGAGGAGATATTTCAAAGAAATCTGTTTAATGTAGATGAGTCAGCAAATGATGGATGTGTAGTTATAACCCTCCAGTCTGGAGGGTTATGAGATGATTTACTTAAAGAGATGGTGGTGCAGAGTGAGACAGAAAATGAAGAAGATGTTTCCTGGGGGGCATTATGAAGAAAATACAAAAGGAGGATACAGAGATAATCCTGAAGAATAGTAGTGAAATGGAAAAGAAAACATATGCAGAGAAAATAAAATGAGGGAAAAGTGGAGAGGCAGAAAAGAAGGCAGAAGAAAATGAAAATGGAAGTAAGTGGCAAGGATTTAAAGTAAAGAAGACAAAGAATTGGACAGGTATGAAGTGTGGAACAATTTAATAGTTCCTTTTGGTGTAAAAGCACATGATGTAAGAGCAATTATTCTAATTAACAAAGAGACATTTTGTGACATTATATTTGAGACATTCTTTTAATGGAAAACTTTCTTGGAGAATATGAAAAAAATAAAGACTGTAACCTATGGAATCTTTATGTGATAAATGCATTAAACAGAGAAACAAAAAAGAAAATTCATGTACAATTTCAAACAGAGGCAGAAAGAGAGACTTTGAAAGGACATTTGAGAACAAGCAGTACTGCACATTGTAAAAGTTTATGACAAAAGCAGTTTATGGTCTGGTGGTTGTGACTGAAATATTGTATTACAAATTGAAAGAGAAAAATATACAAATACCAAGCATGGTAAATGTGAAAAGGAATAGAGGTGTTGTATAATACTGGGGACAACCAAAAACATTTTTTTTGAATTGCATAAAAGAAGGGCATGTAATAAGTAACTCTGACAAAAGAATATGTTATAATTTTGTGAAAATAGGACATGATACAAAAAATGTGAATTGAAATATTTTAAATGTGAAAAATTGGACATGTATGGTTGTATTGCAAAATGAAAATAAGAGCAAAAAACAGAAAAAAAAGATAAGAAAATGGAAAAAGAGAAGAAATTTTAGTAGAAACAGAAGAACAATTAGACGAGAAAAATAAAGATGACATGGAAGAAGGTTCTGAAACAAGTGCTGAAGAAGAAGACATAGATTGTGAGGTTGTAAAAGAAAAAAAATCTATTGGTAAAAGACTGAAAAAAAATATTCTCTATAAAGCAAATTTCACACTCCTCAAAACTGAGGTGGAATCCTTCAAAGCCCCCGGACCTGTGGAAAATATGGCCCAGACCGCAGAATCCTTTATAAACGCATTCTATGAACACCTTCAGGAATGCATGGATCATGCAATCCCATATAAAACCAAGACCCAATCCTCCAAAGGCAGATGTCCTGTCTGGTGGACCCCAGCCATAAACAAACTATACAATAGAAGGAGGAAGCTACTACATGATAGAGCAAAATCCCAAAAAGGGAAGGCATCTCTGATCAGTATTAGCAAAAAACTACGGGCACTCATAAAATCGTCTAAGGCCAGCTTCGAGAGAAATATTGCACAGGACACTAAGGATAATTACAATGCTTTCTTTAGTTAAGTTAGGAACCTGGGTGGAAATTCCCAGATATGCTCAGAATTAGTCCAAAATGACAAAAAATACACCAAACCCACAGACATTGCCAACATCCTAGCTGACAGGTTCAGTGCAAACCCCCCCCCCCCCTCCCCACCAAAAGGGCAAATATTTATCCCAGCAGAGTGCTGCCCCCCTGACATCTCAGATGCTTAGGTAAGAGCTGCCCTCTCCAAAGCAAAAAACACAGCATCAATGGGACCAGATGGTGTCCCGGCTGCCCCTACATGAACTCCAAGAAGAGCTAAACTCAAACATAAAACTACTGTTCAATCTTAGCCTTACTACAGAATATGTACCCAAAGAGTGGCGTACAGCAACAGTGGTCCCTCTCCACAAAGGTGGTGCCTCAACAGATCCTGGAAACTATCGCCCCATAAGCCTGACTAGCTTAGTCTGCAAAGCTATGGAAAGGATCATCATGGACCTCATAAATAAAGATATTGGGGACCTACAGACACTGGATCCTACCCAGTTTGGCTTTGTTAAGGGCAGATCCTACCTTTCTACCTTTTAAACCTGGTTGATTTCTTTGAAACAGTCACCAAGGCCATTGACGAGGGGAAGGTGGTCCACACAGCCTACCTGGACCTCACAAAAGCCTTCGATATATTACCCCACTCGGGCATTATAGATAAGCTCACCAGCTTAAATATAAACCCCTATGTCACTAGATGGGTTGCAAACTGGCTCAAGGACAGAACCCACATGGTTAGAATTGCTGGAGCCATGTCAGACTCCAAACCAGTTACAAGTGGCATCCCACAAGGCTCAGTCCTGGGACCTCTCTTGTTCAGTATATATTTCTCGGAGGTACAGGCCAACAGGGAAGGACTGTGGCTGACTAAGTTCGCAGATGACTGCAAACTGGGTGCCATAATCGACTCTCCAGCCGACACAAGCATCCTACAAAAGGGCCTCATAGAAACAGACAACTGGTGCCAGAGCCATGGCCTCAAGCTAAACGCCAAAAAGTGTATAGTCTTCCCCTTTGGCAAAAACAAAGTGCCCACAAATTACCACATAGGTGGTAATCCATTAAGTACAGAAGAAGTAATTAGGGACCTGGGGACCCAAGTTGATAGCAATCTCTCATTTGACAACCACGTGGCCAAAGTGGTTAGAAAAACATTTTATATAGCCCACCTAATCATGAAGGGATTCACATCTAGATCAGGGGAGGTCATTGTGCCTCTTTACTCATCCCTCATCAGGCCCATAATTGAGTACAATGCCCCTTTCGGGATGTACCTTACCAGACTCCTGCAGCAACTGGAAAGACCCCAAAAGTACCTCACCAAGAGGATCATAGGGCTCAAACAGATGCCATATGCTGCCCGGTTAAAGAAACTCCAGCTCTACTCAGTGGCATACTGCCTGCTCAGAGGTGATCTGTGCCTGACGTATAAAGCCATGTCCAACCCGGAATTAATGGACATGCTGCACCTCAGAAAATCCAAATCCCATCGAGCCAGGGCGCTCACGAGACTTGAACCTCAGCACTGAAATAAATAGGACATGCTGGAGGGACAGATTCATAACCCAGAGGCTCCCTTCACTCTGGAATAAAATCCCAGTCCAGGTTAGGCAGAGTCCCTCATTGACTCTCTTCAAGAGGAATCTTGATGAGTGGATGGGAGATCGTAGGTTTACCCCGGGTATCACTTCTGTGTCACTGTTAGACAGAGGCACAGTATACTAACCTCAAAAAAGGGCATAGCAAAATTAATTTAAAATGGGTGGCGAAAGCCAAACACACTCTGGCTAGGCTTATAAATGCCCTAGGGCAGATAGCCTAGTATGAACCTATGAACCTATGAACCTATTAAAGGGATAAGTTACTTCTTCACACGTCAGCAGACCCAAGGTTATTTTCAGCTATGTTGCAGATGCTGACATATAATACTTGCAAGCTAAGATGGAGTAATACATACTAATGCCATATGTGTGCCATAGGCAAGCACTTTGAAGTGTTTGCCTGAAATGCATCTGCAGTAATGCAGAACTTTTTTGCTGGTGAAACAAACTAGCTAAAGCAGTGGAAGATGGGATAAAGAGTGTAAGGAAGGATTTGAAAGGCTGAAGAAGGATGTTAGCGAGTCCTACACTCTATTCATTATTTACTTGCGTAAAGTTGCATTCCAGTGCCTATCTGTTTACTTTGTTACTCTTTTTCCCCAGTTCTTTTTGTCTGCCCTAGCCCCAACTGAGACATTAAGCTAAAGTTTCTGAAATTATAACCATAGGACTAGAGCTCAATATTGGCTTTATTTGACTGAGTCCTAACCAGGTCCTTTTATTCAAAACTCTGTCGGATGTAAACAATATTGTTCTATCTGAATATCTGTCTCAGGCAGGTATGTACCTTGCATTGAGTAGCATTCTACCTTCACCAAGAATGATTTCACAGTATGAAAAAAATATGACCAAGTTAAAAAAACTGGCTTAGTTTCTGGAGTGTTTCCATAGGGATTCAGTATTTGTCAGTATGGAAGCACATGGTTAACAAGCCATGCTGCTTTGCAAAGGATGGTCTGCACCTATCCCCCTTGGTTACTGAATATTTTTTTAACATCTTTATTGAATTATCATTTGTGACGTAGACAAATTTTCATTTATACAAAAGTAATCAAACTGCATTAGCAAACATTATACTTCACATATATTGCTATATATATATATCATATAATCTAAGCAACATTACATACATTATTCAGTTACTGCCCCTTTTTTTAAAGCAAGAAACATCTTTATTAAACCATCATTTACAACATAAGCAGTCGTACATTTATTTAAATGAAAACAAACCACACTGACACAATCCTATCTGCAAGCATTTTATATCACTTATAATCAACTCAATCATTTTTCAGTCAAGCATTATATAGCTCATTTAAGTCCTGCCTTGTTTTAAACCTCATTCCTCCACCATATATATTGTTCCCATTCTGAGTATTGGCTAAAAGTGTATACACCCTTACAACCTATTTTAGGCAAGTACAAATTGACAAACCTAACAGCAAATAAAACCCAAAGTAACCAGACGTTAATGCTCAATGCTAGGAGCCTAAACAACAAACTACACACACACACACACACACACACACACACACACACACACACACACACACACACACACACACACACACACACACACACACACACACACACACACACACACACACACACACACACACACACACATACACACACACCCACTTATGATCTCCTCACTCTGGAGAGTATAGACATCTTTGCTATCACTGAGACATGGTACTCCAGCAGTGCAAGACTTCAGTGATGTCCACACATCTTGACCATCAGCTACATGGACAAGGACAAACAGTGGAGGAGTCTTAAAGATACATTAGTAACATGTATACCTCTAGGCTGGTTAAACAGGACAATGTCCTATAGTTTATCCATGTACAACTCACAATAGACAAAGTCCCATACCATATCCTAGCAAGCTATAGGTCACATTCTATGTCCCAAAATTTGGCTAGCTTATGCCTAGACCTACTGAAGGCACTCACCATTAAACAAAATGCCCTATTCATGGCAGACTTTACTACCATTATATAACCTAGGAAACATACACTGCTTCAAACTTGCAGGCACGACAGCTCCTGGACTTAATTTCCACAAATACCCTTGACTAGATAGTACACACACCCATGAGAGGTTCTAACATACTGGACCAGGTACTCACCATTATGGAGGAGTGCTGCACACTTCCCAGTGTCACATCCTCACTAGTGAGGTCAGACTACATAGCTGTCTCGTTTAAAATAAAATCAACTTAGTAACCCCAGCCCATCCATTAAATGTTAAGAACTATTCCATAGCAAACTACATCCTAACACTGAATTCAAAGCAACCTGTGTGGAATTGTTTACAGATACCCTGTATTACCATGTAAATAACTGTATAAAGACTGCTGTAACTAAAAGAAGTAAGGCCAAAATAAACTCTAAAAACAAACCACACTGGTGGAATCCTAACCTTAATAAGTTTTATAATAAAAACAGAAAAAGTCATGGCTAAAATCAGGATGAAAAACCCCCATCTTCTTCTTCTTTCGGCTTTTCCCGGTTAGGGGTCGCCACAGCGGATCACCTGTCCGCTCATGATTGGCAGTGGAGTTTTACGGTGTTGAGTTGCCAGCCCAGCACCCAACCTTCCATGGAAGGCACACTCACAGACACACACGCATTCACACCTAAGACCAATTTAGAGTGTCCAATCCACCTACAGCATGTCTTTGGGATGTGGGAGGAAACTGGAGCACCTGGAGGAAACCCACGTGACCACAGAGAGGACATGCAGACTCCACACAGAAGGCACCCCAGCCAAGGATCGAACCGGAGAACCTCTTGCTGTGAGGTGAGAGTGCTAACCACTTCACCACCATGGCCCCCATGATTTGTCTAATAAAACTAAAGAGGAAACGTCTTCTTCTTCCTCTTTTGGCTTTTCCTGGTTAGGGGTTGCCACAGCAGATCACCTGTCCGCTCATGATTGACAGTGGAGTTTTACAGTGTTGAGTTGCCAGCCCCGCACCCAACCTTCCACAGAAGTCACACACTTGCACACACTCACATCTAGGGCCAATTTAGAGTGTCCAATCAACCTACAGCATGTCTTTGGGATGTGGGAGGAAACCGGAGCACCTGGAGGTAACCCACATGACCACAGGGAGGACATGCAGACTCCGCACAGAAGGCATCCTAGCCAAGGATCTAACCAGAGAAAAACTAAAGAGGAAACTAAGATGATTAATTAAGTTCAGTAAGGCCAATTATGAGATCAAAATAGCCTCACAGGCAAAAGAAAACTATAAGCCCTTTTACAGCTGGGTCCATAACCTCAAAGGCAGCGCCCAGCAGTTTGCCAAACTGGTGGTCAGTGGTGCCACCATCACTTTGCAGAGTGAAAAAGTAAATCTGCTAGCTTACAAATTCAGCTACTCCCCCATCCAGCCTTCCCTCAACTATAAGAAGAGATCAGGTCCTAGCAGTGCTCGCTAAAGCCAGAAACACAACTTTAGTGGGTCCTGACAATATATCAGGATGCCTCCTAAATAACTTGAAACACAACCTATCAGGAATACTTGAGTCCCTTTTCAACTATATCCCCAAAACAGGCTTTGTAGACTCAGAATCGAGGACTGCAATGGTTATTTCACTTCACAATAGACCCATTATATTGACTAGTCTAATACATAAACCATGGCTTGAATTACCATGCAAGTGATCAACAAAAATGTAGGCAACCTTCAGACACTGAAAGCAACCCCAGTTTGTTTTTGTCAAGAAGATCATGCCTGGTAAACATAGGTTCATAGGTTCATAGGTTCACAGGTAGGTACTAGGCTATCTGCTCTAGGGCATTTATAAGCCTAGCCAGAATGTTGGCTTTCACCTCCCTTTTAGACTAGATTCCTGAGCCTCTGTCCAGCAGGACCAAAGAAGTGATCCCGGGTGTAAATTTATGATTACCTATCCACTCATCAAGATTTCTCTTGAAGAGGGTCAGCGAGGGGCTCTGTCTAATATGGATGGGATTCTATTCCAGAGCAAAGGAAGCCTTTGGGATATGACTCTATCCCTCCAGCATGTCCTGTTTATTGTTGTGCTAAGGTTTAAATCCCTGGAGCATGTAGTTCTAATGGAAATGGTTTTCTTGAGGTGGAGCATGTCCAACAGTTCCAGGTTAGACATGGCCTTGAATGTCAGGCAGAGGTCCCCTCTGAGTAGGCGGTAAGCAACTGAGTAGAGTTGGAGCTTCTTTAGTCGAGCTGCATAGGGCTTCTGTTTGAGGCTGACAATCCTCTTGGTGAGGTATTTTTGAGGTCTCTCCAGTTGTTGCAGGTGTCGGGTAAGGTGCATCCCAAATGGGGCATTGTACTCAATTATGGGCCTGATTAGCGATGAGTAGAGGGGCACAATGACCTCTTTTGATCTAGATGTGAAACCCTTTTGTGATTAGGTGAGCTATATAGAAGGTTTTTCTAACCACTTTGGCAATGTGATTGTCAAAGGAGAGGCTACTATCTACTTGGGTCCCCAGATCCCTAATTACTTCTTCGGTACTTAGTGGATTACCTCCTATGTGGTAGTTTGTGGGCACTTTGTTTTTCCCAAAGGGGATGACTATGCACTTTTGGCATTTAGCTTGAGGCCATGGTTCTGACACCAAGTATCCATCTCCATAAGGCCCGTCTGGAGGATGCTTGTATCAGCTGGAGAGTCTATTATGGCTTCCAGTTTGCAATCGACTGCGAACTTGGTAAGCCACAGTCATCTCGTGTTTGCCTGTACCTCAGAGAAGTAAATACTGAACAAGAAGGGTCCCAGGACAGAGCCCTGTGGGACACCACTTGTAACCGATTTAGAGTCGGACATGGCACCCGCGACACTGACCATGTGAGTTCTATTCCTGAGCCAGTTTGCAACCCATCTTGTAACATATGGGTTAATATTTAAGCTAGTAAGCTTATTTATGATGCCAGAGTGGGGTATTGTGTCGAAGGCCTTTGCGAGGTCCAGGTAGGCTGTGTGGACTACCTTTCCCTCATCTATGGCTTTGGTAACTGTTTCGAAGAAGTCAACTAGGTTTAAAAGGCAAGATCTGCGTTTAACAAAGCTGAATTGGGTAGGGTCCAGTGTTTGGAGGTTCCCAATGTCTTTGTTTATGAGATCGATGATGATGCACTCCATAGCCTTGCAGACCAGGCTAGTCAGGCTTATAGGGTGATAGTTCCCAGGATCCGTTGTGGTGCCACCTTTGTGAAGCGGGATCACTGTTGCTGTACGCCATTCTTTGGGTACATAACCTGTGGTAGGGCTGAGTTGGAATAGTGAATTTATGTCAGGGTTTAGTTAATTTCAGAGCTCGTGTAAGACACAGCCCGGGATACCATTGAGTCCCATTGATGCTGTGTTTTTTAGTTTGGAGAGGGCTGCTTTCACCTGTGTGTCTGTGATGTCTGGGGGATTGCATTCTTCTGGGATAGACACTGGCTCTTTTGGGGGGAAGGGGGGTAAAGTTTGCACTGAACCTGTCCGCCAGGATGTTGGCAATGTCAGTGGGTTCAGTGTATTTTGTGCCATTTTGCACCAGCTCAGAGCATATCTGAAAGTTGCCACCCAGATTCTTGATGTAGCTAAAGAACCCCTTGTGATTATCTTTAGAGTCTTTGGCAATTCTTCTTTCAAAGCTAGCCTTTGATGATTTTATGAGGGATTGAAGTTTCTTACTAGTACTGAACAGGGATGCCTTCCCTTTTTGGGATTTTGCCTTTTCATGTAATAGTTTCCTCCTTCTGTTGTATAGCTTATTTATGGCAGGGGTCCACCAGACTGGTCTTCTGTTTTTGGAGGAGTGAGTCTTGGTTTTGCTTGGGATGGCATGATCCATGCATTCCTGTAGGTGCTCATAGAGTGCAATTGTAAAGGATTCTGTGGTTTGGGTAGTATTTTCCATATGCCAGGGGGCTTTGAAACTTTCCACCTCGGCCTTGAGAAGTGTGAAGTTTGCTTTTGAGAAACTTTTCACAGTGGTTTCCTTGGCTGGGGGTGGGGTCGGGATGTGGATGTCCATTGTGATTAGTTTATGGTCTGATCTTACCAACAAGGGGTTTACCTCTGGTATGGAGCATTTAGCCCCCATGTTGGTGATGACCAAGTCCAATATGTTGTTCCCTCTTGTGGGAGTGGTGACCAGTTGTTCCAAGGCATTTGAGTTTATAAACTCAAGGAACCATTGGGCAAAATAGTTGGGGCTTGAGTAGTTTTCTCAGTCAATGTTTGGGTAGTTGAAGTCCCCCAATATTATGGTGTTTGGTGAGACCTTCATATTTTCCAATGTCCTCAGGAATGCCAAGTGGGGGTCCTGAGTCAGGGTGGGTGATCTGTAGCAGGCTACAAACTGAAAAGCAGTTTTACCAACTGTTAGTTGCACATGGATGGTCTCCGCTGCCTCATGCAGTGCCACTAACCTGGAGGTGTGGGTATCCTTGATGAAGATGGATACTCGCCCACCTTTAGTATTTCAGTCCAAATTCTGGGGCCGAAAAGAATGGTATGAGTTGAATCCTGGTAATGCTGGGGTGCTCTCTGGAGCCTTGAACCAGGTTTCTGTTACTGCACAGATATCAATTTTCTCTATACTGAAGAGTGCCTCGAGTGTGTGCATCTTGAGGTATAGACTTCTGGCGTTGAGTAGCATTACCCTTAGTTTTTTGTTTCTGGTATTGTCTATGGAGGTGGGTTTGTCTTTTGAGCCTTGCCTAAAAAAGGCAATATGGGGGTGGCAAGAGCTTTTGCCAGTATTCGAAAGCCTAAGGGTGACAGGTGTATGCCGTCCCTGGCAAAGCAACGTGGCTTGTCGAGCATGTCATCCCAGGCTGACAGACACTGGATCCCCTTAGAATGACACCAATAGGTTAGCCAATTGTTAAAATTGATCATTTTGTCTTTATACTGTGGCATCATTCTTGGTGAGGGTAAGATGCTACTCAGGGTCAGGGACATACCGGCCTGGGCTACTTGATCAGAGAGCTCCTCTATGTCTCTTTTCATGTAGTCCAGGGAGGTACATCTCAGGTCATTCACACCAACATGGACAATGACAGAGTCATATTTGTACCTGCTGTGGAGTGACCTGAGTGCTTGTGTTATGTGGATGATCCTGGCACCTGACAGGCAGCTTACAGTGACCTTCTCCTTGTTCAGTCTGGTGAGTGGGACGTCAGTGTGCCTGACAATAGAGTCTCCAATTACTAGTGTATTAGGTGTATTATCTCGCCTTGGGGGCTGCGACTGAGTGGCACACTGACTTTGTGAAGTATGTGATACGTGAGCTTTGGAGGTCTTTGTTGTTTTGGCAGATTTTTATTTAGAGCCTCCACGTATGTTTTTGTGAGTTTATGTGCCTTGTTTGCTGGTGCGATTTGTCTGTCAGACTGGTTGTGTGGTGCGAGTGTCTTCCTTCACCTCCTGACTGACTGTGTCAGTCTTGGGTTGAGAGAGCCCGGTCACCAGTTTGGCTGTATAGTTGCATCTGTCACATATATTTGTATTTGTTGGAAGGAGGAGAGGGTTGTCTGTGTACATAAGACAATTGTGACATTGCTTCAGGATTCCCAGATTCACCAACTGGACTGGAGAGTATACCTGAAACTGCAGTTTGGACATGCCTGGATGGTTTAAAGAACTGAATTATTGATTGCCTGGAATGGATGAATAGGGAGCTTTGTACTTCTGTATAATATAGGGGGCTGTAGTGCTAAACTTAGTCAGTGCTTACTGAGAAATTTGAGCAAGTGCTGGGCTGTAGAATGAAGGATGAGTGCTTATTTTTGCAAGTTTGACTAGTTCTGAGGGAAAAATTGAAGAGCAGACTTTGTGGAGCCGGGAATAGTTAAAAACTGCTTAAACGGCACTGCGTAACGTTGCGTGATGTTGCGCAATGCGCAAAATCGAGCAAAACCACGCTAAAGCGGGTTTTAAGGCAGGGAGTTTCAAAGAGATAGGAAATGGCCCAAAATGGCCAATAAGCTACAAGTTACTTGGCTGAGACCACTCCTTCAGGGACAGATAGGCTGCTCAAAGCTCCCCACTCTCACTTGTGAACAGAGTTGCTTCCTCCTATCCAAGTAAAGATATGGGCAACACAAGAACTATAACACAGCCTAGAATTCAGCAAGACCTGAAAACTGGACTATTCTAGTTCAGAAAAGGCGGGAAACAAGGATATTTTTTTTTTTTTTTTTTTTTCTAAATAGAAACTAGGCACAAGGACACAGTAAATGCTTTAAATCAGCTAGCGCACTTGAGTGTGTAGCCGACAACACTTAAAACAAGGCAAAACTACAACTTTTAAAAGTGCAAACACAAAACAATGCAGAAAAACAATGCTTTGCAGATCTCAGATAGTCAGAAAACTCGCTTTTTGGTGAGAATATACAGTTGCAGATAGGAAGGTAGAAAAAATACTTAAATCTTTTTAAAGTCTCTCTTTTCACTCTCTGCTGCTTGTAGAACTCTGCAGGACACCATGAGGAGCTGTGCGGAGTCTGTTATAAGCGCAAAACCGCGCTAAAGCGGGTTTTAAGGCAGGGAGTTTCAAAGAGATAGGAAATGGCCCAAAATGGCCAATAAGGTACAAGTTACTGGGCTTAGACCACTCCTCCAGGGACAGATAGGCTGCTCAAAGCTCCCCACTCTCACTGGTGAACAGAGAAGTTTCCTCCTGTCCAAGTAAGGATATGGGCAACACAGGAACTATAACACAACCTAGAATTCAGCAAGACCTGAAAACTGGACTATTCTAGTTCAGAAAAGGTGGGAAATAAGGATATTTTTTTTTTGTTTTTTTTCTTTTTTTTTTCTAAACTGAAACTTGGCACAAGGACACAGTAAATGCTTTATATCGGCTAGCACACTTGAGTTTGTAGCCTACATCACTTAAAACAAGGCAAAACTACAACTTTTAAAAGTGCAAACACAAAAAAAATGCAGAAAAACAATGCTTTGCAGATCTCAGATAGTCAGAAAACTCGCTTTTCAGCGAGAATATACAGTTGCAGATAGGAAGGTAGAAAAAAATACTTAAATCTTTATAAAGTCTCTCTTTTCACTCTCCACTGCTTGTAGAACTTTGCAGGACACCACGAGGAGTTGTGCTGATGGTGAACTTCTTTGAGAAAATCACCAGGGTAATGTCTGAGAGGAAAATTATGTATACTCCCTGCTGGACTTGGCTAAACTGATCGATGCAATACCCTATTTGGGTATTGTTGACAGACCAACCAAACTCAGCATAAACTCCTACATATCATGCTAAATTTACAGCTGGTTCCAGTCAGGACTCAGGAAGTTGGAATTGGCGAGACCACCTCCATTAAGAGACCAGTCACCAGCAGGGTACCTCAGGGCACAATGCTGAGAACATTTCTTTTTACCATCTACTTCTCAGAGGTAAAAGCTAATGTCAAGGGCCTTTGGCTGTCCAGGTTCACAGATGATTGCAAATTGGGAGCTATTATATATTCCATGCACAACACAAACTTCTTACAAGAAGGTCTAACACAGACATGTGACCAGTGCCAAAGTCATGAATTAAAACCAATGCCAGTAAATGTGTTATAGTGCCTTTTAGGAAAATAGTCATCCAAGCTATTTACACTCCTCTTACCTAGGCCCACTGGAGGCACTCACTATCCAACCAAATACCCAATTTATGGTAGACTTTAACTACCCCTCTATAGGACTGGGAAATGTACACTGCCTCTAAGTCAAAGGCACAACATTTCCTGGACTTTATCAACACAAACACCTAGGACCAGCGTATCAAACATATTTACCTAGTACTCATCAACATGGGAGAGCATTGCACACCCCTCCCCCATGTCTTGTATTTGGTTGTAAAGTTGGACCACAAAGCTATCTCCCCTCAAAATAAAAATGAACCTCCAAAACTCATCTGAACCCATAACAGTTAGGAACTATTCTAAAGCAAACTACATACTATTAAGTGACAGTTTGTCAAAATTCATAACGTCCTCAAACCCCAAGAAAACAGCTACTTATGCAGAATTATTTACAGAAACCCTTTTCATAAGGTTGGACCATAAAGTGACCCTGGGAACTACAGACCCATCAGTCTGACAAGTCTAGTATGCAAAGCCATGAAACAAATTATAATAGAAATGATCAACAAGGACATTGACACCTTACAGACACCAGACCCATCCTAGCTTGGCTTTGTTAAGGGAAGGTCTTGCCTAGCTAACCTGGTGGACTTCTTTGAGAGGGTTACCATGGCTATGGATGAGGGGCAAATGGTGCATGCAACCTACCTGGACATGTCAAAGTGTTAAATACAATACCTCACTCGGGTATTGCTGACAAATTTTCAAAACCAGGCATAAATTTGTACATAGCTTTCTGGATTGTCAGCTGGCTCCCAAACAGGTCTCAAGAAGTCAGGATCAGTGAGACCACCTCCACCAAGAAACTAGTCACAAGAGGTGTGCCCCAGGGTTCCATATTGGTCCCACTCCTGTTTGGCATCTATTTCTTGGAGGTCAAGGCTAATGTCAATGCCAGGTACACAGATGACTGTAAATTGGGGACTACCCTAGATTCCCCTCATGACACCAATGTCCTACAAGTGGGTCTAACACAAACAAGGGACTAGTGTGAAAACCATGGACTAAAACTCAAATTGAAAGAAATGCATTATTTCCGCCTATGAGAAATAGTCCACCCAAGCTAATTACTTTATTGATAAAAAAAGAATCGACCCAATAGTTAGGAATCTGGGAACATATGTAGACAGTAATCTGGTGTTCAACCAACATGGAGCCAAGATAGTAAAAAATCACTCTATATTACACAACTCATAGGTTCATAGGTTCATAGGTTCATAGGATAATGCTAGGCTATTGGCCTAGAGGCACTTTTAAGCCTAGCCAAGAATTTTCCCATGTTCCCACAAAGTCAACACTTGTTTCCTCTGTCCAGCAGGGCACAGATGGGATCCCAGGGGTGTATTTTCTGTTTTGCATCCAGTCATCCAGGTTCACCCTTAAGATGGCTAGTGAGGTACTCTGCTTGACATGGAGGTGGAGTCTATTTCACAATTGGGGGAGTCTTTAAGACACAAATCTATCCCGCCAAGAAGTTCTATTAATGTCACAGACCAAGTTGGTGACTTCGAAAGTCTTTCCTTTATGGTCCGATCTTTCCAAGGAGGATGACACTGTAGGGTGTCATAGTGGCTACTCATGTTGGTTAGTACCAGGTCCAGGATATTTTCACCTGTCATGGGGGTGTCGACCAGCTGATCCAATGCATTTGCAATGACAAAGTCGAGGAATCTCTGGGCGTTCATGTTTGGTATAGAATAGGTCTTACACTCTATGGTTGGGTAGTTAAAGTCACCCAGGATCAGTGTAGAGGGTTGAATCTTGATAGATTCAACTAAGTCCAGATAGGTGGAGTGGGCATCCTCAGCATGTTTGGGGGTCTGTAGCCAACTATGATTTGAACAGGTGTTTTGTCAACAGTGAACTGCACCTGGAGTGTTTCCAGTGCGTCATACTGTTTGACTAGCCTGGAGGTGTGTATGTCTTTGATAAATATTGAAACTCCACCTCCTTTGGCTTTGTAGCCCTCCATCTGGGGTGTGAATGCATGGTAGGATGAGTAACCTGGTAAGGCTGGGGTGCTCTCCGCAGCTTTGAATCAGGTTTCAGTGACTACACAAATGTCAGCATCTTCCAGGGCAAGGAATGCTTGCAATGAGTGCAGTTTCATGTTAAGATTCCTAGCATTTAGTAGCATGACCTTTAAATTTCATTTAGAAGAATTTTTCAAGATAATTTTGTCCTATTGACTTTGGCTACCTCATAAGCAAGGATATGGCATCCAGCTTCAAGGAAGTAATAGTACCACTCTGCTCAACCCTTATCAGATCCATCATTGAGTAGAATGCCACCTTTGGCATGTAGTACCACTCTGCTCAACCCTTATCAGATCCATCATTGAGTAGAATGCCACCTTTGGCATGTAGCTAAACAGGCACTTGCAACAGTTGTAATGCCCTCAAAGGTTCCTCACCAGAAGAATCTGAGGTATGAATACCCTGTCCTACACAAATTGCCATAATGTCCTATCTCTGTATTCGGTCACCTATGTGTTATTGAGAGGCAATGTATGCCTGCCATATAAGCATTCTTAGATTGAGTTCTGATGTATCTCTTGCACATCCGCACAACAAACAGATACAAGGACCTGAACTTTGCAACATAGAAAGGCTCCCCACACTATAGAATAAGCTCCTCATATTTGTGAAGCGGAGTTCATCCCTGACCTTATTCAAAGGAAACTTTGATCATTAGATGGGAAATTGCAAATTCACCCCCGATTTGCCCCCAAAGTCGTTAATGGACAGAAGTAGACAGTAAATAAATTAATCATCAACAAATATAACCCCACGTAATCCTTAATTATAGCTCTTTATTAACACATGCCACCATATATGTGGCCAAGGAACTCTGGGACAAAACTGGGTTGGGTTGCATGGCTCAGCTTGTAAAGACCCTAATGGTCATTAAAAAATCCCATATTAATTGTTACATTTCTCTCATTTTAGTAGAGTTTCAAAGCTGTACAGTTTCCACTGCTGCTGCTGTGCTTAATTACATTGTGTCTGTTAGTTTTACAGGTGTATAGTATCTAGATTATGTGGTTTTCCTGCACTTGAGCTCTAAAACCATTATTTTTACATTAAGAGGGTTTTCTGGCTTCAGTCTTGTGGGAGAAGTGTGCTGTAGCAAACCTATCTGAATTGGGGGCTGCTGGCTGAATGCTTATTACGGGTTCTCCTGATCGGTCTGCAGGTCTTGCCATTGTAAGACTTGTTTTTCAGATTCTACATAAGCCCAGTGCTTGTGCTAGGCTGCTCTACATGTTGCAGTAGTCAGCAGTGCCCTGTATGGATGCAATACCATTCAAGTTAAAATTTCCCTTAGAATAACTATCTCAACAACCTTCCCCAGTCCCCCTGCTTCTCTAGGAACATCTGAGTTGCGCACAGAGTAACATTGCCTTGTTGGTTAACTGCAGTTTAAACTGAGTATAGCACCCATTCTTCATCAATATGCTGTCATCCCAGTCCAGTTAGATATCCTCACTCTTCTCCCTGACTAAACCCATATAAAAAAACATGAAACCATGGATAGGCACTTTCCTGTGTCTGCGGCCATCCTGGTGGACATGGGCATCCTGAGGCAATGTAGCAATGGTCTCGTATACTGGCAACCACTTAATCCTGAAACAAACAAGCACAGTATGTAAGAGATGTAGTGACATTATGAAAATTGAGACATAACTCTCACATACTGACAAATCAAATGGCAAAAATTTGTCAGCACACACAGACAATTTCCCTCACTAAATAAGGTCTCAGCACATAAACCCACGTATGTGGAAGTACTCACAAGTAACTTATCAAAACCTCTGATGCCTCTCTTACACTGCCCACAGAGGTCAAATGCAAACAAAACCATGCCAGCACCAATCACTACACATTAAATACATGTCAGTGTCTCGACAAGCAAGCCCCTAAGGCAAAACACTCCTCATTCAAACATCTTAGTCACAGGAGACTCCATTGTGAGACATACGGCCACCCCCCAAACCAGGGTGGATAAAAGGAGGATTACAGTATGTTGCTTGTCAGGGCCCAGGATTCATCAGATCAGTTAGGTACTCAGGTCACTCAACAACATGTACCAGTATGACTCAGTCATAATCCATGTGGGTGTGAATGACCTTAGATGTATCTCCCCAGATTACATGAAGAGAGAGATGATGAGCTCACTGAATATGTGTCACAGACTGGTATAGGCCTTACATTAAGCAGCATCATACAGTTACCAAGAACGATACCACAATACAAACAGAAAATGATTGATCTCAATAACTGCCTTAGCTACTGGTGTCATTCCACACTGCTTTGTCAGAGATGTTCTGCACCTGTTGCTGCTGGGCTTTTGAATACTAGACAAGGCATTAGCTACCCCCATTGTGCCTTTTTCAGTAAGTGCCAAACCAACAAATCTACCAATGTCACAAATGTTTCTAAAGCCCATTTGAAAGTATTACTGCTAGTGCCAGGAGTTCTAACAAGAAACTTAACTCCATGGAAGCTCTTCTCACCCTAGGGAATGCTGACATCTGTGCAGTTACAGAGACATTGTTCAAGGCAGCAGACAGCACCCCAGCAGTGCAAGGCTACACTGTCTATTACACATTCAGACCACTCTCTGAAAAGGAAAAAACAAAAGGAGGAGGTCTCTCCATTTGCATTAAAAAACAATCACACCATAGACGGTCAAGCAGGATAACTTGCTTGAGCTACTCCATGTCCAGCTGATGAAAGGCAAAATCCCCCACCATATCATCACTAACCATGAAAACCACTCCACATAACTGACTAGAATCACTTACCATTCAGGCCAATACACTACTGATGGGTGATTTTAACTACCCCTCCACAAACTGGGAAACATATATGACCACTAACTTGCAGGCTCAGAGATTTCTGGATTATGTCAATGCAAATGCTTTGGAGCAGCTGGTCTACACTGCTGGTGCAAATATCCTTGATATAGTATTCACAAACACGAGAAAACATTGAATCCCCTCCCCCCATGTGTAATATCCTCATTAGTAAGATTGGATTATAAATTGGCATCCTTTGAAATAAATGTAATGATAGTATCCTGTCAAACCCTAAAACCCTGAAGAATTTATCCTAGGCAAATTGCGTTCTATTAAGTGGTAGCATAGGTAATTTTAAAGCTCCCCCTAACCCCAAAAATACTGAGGCCTTTCATTGCTGTCAACTGTCCAGATTTTCACAGAATGTCCAGATTTTTGCCTCGTATTTCTTGTCTGTTCCTCATAAAATTTGTGGTTTTATGGCAAATCCCCGAGGAATGATGTCACAAAATAATACCATATATTTGAGTTTTAGACTTTATATACTTCAGAAAAATGCATGTTAACACAAATCTTATTATTCTAGCAACTTTTGAAATTTGTAAGAGCAGTATTTAAAATCTGTCCCTATTTTGGGGCCGTTGACCCCCACCCCCCATTACTTTATGCTCTGTTGAGATTTCTTTTTCTAAGAGGTTGAGAGGTATGACACCTATGCAGTAGTATAGATGAATGAAATGCACAACAACTTCAGAATCTGTATAGAAAGAGCAGTAGCTGACCAGACTAAATCCAGGTCTACCCAGAAAAACAAGTCACCCTGGTGGACCCCTGGCATAAATGGTCTATAGAACAGAAGGAAGAAATTCCTGTCTAGATGTAAGTGGGAGGGAGAACAACAGAGAAAAAAAAATCCCTCATTAGTCTCAACAGGCAAATCAGGAAACTAGTCAAATCTTCAAAAGCTAAATATTAGACTAAAATAGACTTACAAGCAATGGAGAACCACAAAGAATGATTTAGTTATGTCTGAAATCTTAAGGGAAACACTCAACAATGTGCTGAATCAGCTGTAGATGGCACTATCTGTACTCAGCCAGAAAAATGAGCAAACCCACTGGCTGATAAATTCAGCTCAGATTTCACCACCTCACCACCGCCAGTTACTCCCCATAAAATACCCCATAACATTTATTTGCCTGTTATCTCAAAAGAACAGGTCATCACTGCACTCCTTAAAGCTAGAAGTGCAGCATCAATGGACCCTGACAGAATCCCAGGTTGCCTATTAAATAGCTTGAAACATGACCTAGCAGACCCACTCTGATCTCTGCTTAACCGGGTCCCTTTGACTTCATCGACACTCCGAAACACCAACGCTAAGAAGACCGACACGAGAAGACCGACGAGACAGATGATCGACAATGTGAAATCCCAACAGCCGAAACACCGACATGGGCAACGTGAGAGCATGAGTCGGTAGGTGTGCGATAGTGAGGGATTTAGCGTTAGGTTGCGGACAGGTAAGTGTGTGCTAGTGAGGGATTTAGCGTTAGGGAGCGGGCAGGTAAGTGTGCGATAGTGAGGGATTTAGCGTTAGGGAGCGGACAGGTAAGTGTGTGCTAGTGAGGGATTTAGCATTAGGGAGCGGACAGGTAAGTGTGAGTGAGGGATTTAGCATTAGGGAGCGGACAGGTAAGTGTATGCTAGTGAGGGATTTAACGTTAGGGAGCGGACAGGTAATTGTGCGATAGTGAGGGATTTAACGTTAGGGAGCGGATAGGTAAGTGTGAGATAGTGTGGGATTTAGGGTTAGGGTGCGGGAAAGGTGAGTGTGCGGTAGTGACAGACTTTAGGTGTAGTGGCGGGTTAAGTGAGTTAGGGTTAGGGTGCGGGTAGGGTAAGTGTGTGATAGTGACGGAATGTAGGTTTAGTGGCGGGTTAAGTGAGTTAGGGTTAGGGTGTGGGTAGGGTAAGTGTGCGGTAGTGTCGGACCTTAGGGTTAGGGTGTGGGTTAGGGTTAGTGCATGTATAGTTGTGTGTTATGTGTAGTTTACGTTTTGTGTGTCGGTGTTTTGGGTGTCGGTGTTATGGTGTTCAGTTTTGTGAGTTGTCGGTTTTGTGCATTTTCTGTGTTTTGGTGTCGTTATTTTGCGTGTCGGGTTTGTGGCGTGTCGGTGTTGTGATAGGGATCCGTTTAACCACAGTCTCCAGACAGGCTTTGTCCCAGTAGTGTGGAGGACAGCAACAATCATCCCTCTGCACAGGGGGGTACCATCAGGTGACCAAGGAAACTGCCAAACTGTAAGTCTGACTAGAATCATACACAAGGCTATGGAAAGGATAATCATGGACCTGATTAAAATCAGCACAGGAAATCTACAGACTGTAAAACCAACTCAGTTCCACTTCATCATGGGCAGGTCCTGCCTGCTCTATCTGGTGGACTTCTTTGTGAAGGTCACAAAGGCCATAGATGAGGTGAGACAATGCACTCTGTCTGCCTACCTTCACCTAGTCAAGGCATTTGACATAATACCTCACTTGTATTACAGATAAACTCACAAAATTGGGCATAAACCACTACTTTACCAGAAGGATAGCCAAATGGCTCATGGATAGGACACTTGTTGTCAGAGTGGGGGGGTCCACATACAGGCAAGAGGCCAATCACCAGTGGAGTACCACAGGGCTCACTGCTGGGCCCCCTCCCATTTGGGATATCATTTTCAGATGTCAAGGCAAATGTAGCTGGCCTTTGGCAGACCAAGTTTCCTGATGACTGCAAGAAGGGGGCAATCATTGACTCCCCAGATAATGCATATATCCTACAAAAAGGTTTGAAACAGACTAATCATTGGTATCAAAGCCATGGCCTCAAACCTAATGCAAAGAAGAGCTTAATAATACCCTTTTGGAAATCAAATACCCCTGCAAATTACAACTTTGATAGCATCCCTCCAAGAGTGCACCCAGTGGTGAGAGATTTGGGTACTCAGATAGTGATCAAAGTGTCACCAGTGATGAGGAAATCCTTCTATGTGGCTCAGTTTATAAGTAAGAACATGGCATCCTGATCTAAGGATGTCACAATTCCATTGTACTTAGCCCTCATCCGACTAATAATCAAGTGTAATGCACCATTTGGCATGTAACTGTCCAGACACCTGCAACAATTGGAGCATCCTCAGAGTTTTTTTACAAAAAAAAAAAAAACTATACAGAATAACCAATATGTCATATGTGGGCTGATTAAAAGCCCCATGACTTTATTCAGCTTCCTACCAATTATTGAGGGGTGATGTATGCCTAACCTACAAGGCAGTCTCTGACCTGGCCCCGATAGAAGTGTTGCATATTTGCAAAACTAACTGCACAAGGGTTAACGGTGCCACGAATCTAAACCTGATATCTGATAGGAATAGATCATGCTGAAGAGGCAGATATGTGTCCCAGAAATTACAGGTTCATAGGTGTTTACTAGACTAGTGACCACAAGAGCCTTTTTAAGCTAGTCATGCATCCAAAATCTCTTTAAGGTCTGATACCCTTGATAAGTTTAAGCATGGGTCTGGGAGATGAACCATTTAAAAGTTACCTCTGCCCATTAATGACATAGATGCAAAACCAGGCATACCTCTCAACCTGCTAGAGCAAGAAATCTGGACAAAGGACAAATAATGGGGGCACAAAGGCCTAAAAATAGGGACACTTTTTAAATATTGCTCTTATAAATATAGAAAGTGAATAACATAACAGGTTATGCATTAGCATAACTTCTCTGAAGGATATATAGTCTGAAACTCAAATGTGTGCTTTTATTTTTTTACTTCAGTCCTCAATTATTTGCCAGAAAACCACAATTTTATGAGAAAAAGACCCAAAATATGAGTCAAAAATCTGGACATTCTGTGAAAATCTGTACAGTTGAGAGATATGAAACCAGGGATGAATTTCTGTTTTTTCATCCAATTGTCCAAGTTGCACTTGAATTGGGTTAGGGAGGAACTCTGCTTTACATGGATGGGGAGCCTATTCCATTGACAGGGTAGTCTCTAGGATACATACTTATCTCTCCAGCAGGCCCTATTTATATCACAGGCAAGGTTTAAGTCTTTAGAATTGGTAATTCTGGTGCTATTTATTTTGTGGATATGCAGGAGGTCCATCAGAGTGGGGTCTGATAATGCCCTGTATGCCAGGCATGGATTTCCCCTCAAAACCCTGTAGGAAACAGAATACAGAGATAGGGCCTTGAGGCAGTCTGTATAAGACATATTCCTTACACCCTGTATTCTTTTAGTGAAGAACCTCTGCGGATGTTCCAGTTATCAGATATGTCTGGTTAGGTATATACCAAAGGGGGCATTGTACTCAATGATAGGTCTGATGAATGTTGAATACAATGGAACCATGACTTCCTTGGACTTAGATGCCATACCTTTGTTTATAAGTTGCCCAACATAGAATGATTTCCACACCACTGTAGACACGTGATAATCAAAGGCTAAATTGCTATCTATGTGTGTCCCAAAGTCCCTGACTACTGGGTCAGCTGTAAGGGGTGTGTTGTCAATATGATAGTTACCAGGGATGCATGACCTTCCAAAGGATACTAGTATGCATTTCTTGGCATTTAGTTTTAGTCCATGGCTTTGATACCAGTTGTTTGTCTGTGCCAGCCCCTCCTGGAGAACATTTGTATCAGTGTGAGATTCAGTGGCAGTTCCTAATTTGCAATCATCTGCAAATTTAGTCAGCCAGAGACCACTAACATTGACCTTGACTTCTGAGAAGTAAATGCCAAAAAGGAGTGGTCCAAGGACTGATTCCTGAAGGACTCCATTGCTTTGTTGACCTTCACGAAGAAGTCCACCAGTTGAGTAGGCATGATCTGGCCTTGACAAAAGCAAACTGAGTTGGGTCCAATGTCTGGAGGTATACTATATCTCTGCTGATCATCTCCATGATAATTCTTTCCATGTCTTTACATATAAGACTAGTGGGGCTTATGGGTCTGTAGTTTCCAGGGTCTGTAGATAGCCCACCTTTGCACAGAGGGATGATTGTTGCCTTTCTCCATTCATGAGGCACGAAGCCTGTTTGGTGGCTACAATTAAATAGTAATTCCAGAGTCCCTGATAGGTCATCTTTCATGCTATTAAGAAGGCATCCTGGGATATTGTCTGGGCCCATTGATGCAGTGCTCTTGTTCTTAGAGAGAGCATTAAGGACCTGTTCCCTAGTGACAGTAGGGGAAGTTATATTTGATGATATTTCCTGAGGGAAGATTGAGAGGGAGAGAGGGGTAAAGTTGGAGCTGAATTTATCAGCCAGGAGGTTTTCTATATCTTCTGGCTCAGTATAGATGGCTCCATTTACAACGAGCTCTGCACACAATTGTGTATTGCCTTTGAGGTTGCGGACATAGCTAAAGAATATTTCATGGTTGTTCTTGGCCTGGGTGGTCAAACTTACCTCAAATTTGGCTTTGATAGACTTTATTTGTTGTCTGGTTGTCTGTTTAGTATAATGAGAGTGCGTTTATTCTGCTGGGTGCTGCACCTCCTAATTATTGCCACGATTGTCTTCCTCCTGTTATACAGCCAATTGATTTTGTGATTCCACCAGGGTGGCTTGATTTTTGAATTACTTCTGTACTTCTTCCTGATGGGTTCAGCTACCTCTATGCAACATACTTGTACAGGGTTTCTTTGAGCAGTTCTGCATAAGTAAAAGTGTTCTCGGGGTTTAAGGGGGATTGAAATGTTGCCAGATTCTCACTTAAAAGCAGGAGTCTTAGAATTATTCCTGAATATTCCAGGTTTAGCTGGGGGTCCAGGTTTTATTTTTACTTCAAACGACACTATTTTGTGGTCTGACCTTACCAGAGAAGGCATTACAGTAGGGGGTGTGCAGCAATCTCCCATATTAGTGAGGACAAGATCCAGTATGGTCGCACCCCTGGCTGGTGTATTGACTATTTGGTCCAGGGAGTTTGTGTTTATGAAATCCAAAAATCTCTGTGCATATACGTTTGGTGTTGAATAGGCTTCCCATTAAATAGTGGAGTAATTAAAGTCACCCATGAATATGGTATTGGGTTGGATGGTTAGTGCTTCTAATAAGTTTAAATACATGGTATGGGTTTCCTGGGTCATAGAGGGGGACCTATAGCTTGCAAGGAAGTGGTATTGAATTTTACCTGTTGTGATTTGAACATGGATCAGCTCAAGTGCATTGTCCTGTTTGACCAGCCTTATAGTATATTTATTTTTGATGTAAACAGAGACACCTCCACCTTTAGTCCCTGCCTGTGAAGTAGCTGGCCTAAATGTGTGGAAGGCATTATAACCTTGCACTGCTGGTGTGCCCTCTGTGGCTTTAAACCATGTCTTAGTGACCACACAGACATTAGTATTCTCAAGGATAAAGAGAGCTTTTAGGTAGTGGATTTTTTTTTTGTTTAGACTCCTAGCATTGAGCAGTAATTCCTTTAGATTTTCTTGGCTTTGATTTCCTATGTTGGAAGTACTTTCATTTTGGCATTACCTAAAAGGCATTATGAAGGAAGACAATTGCCCCTCTTCTAGAATAGATTTCATATTCACAGAAGCAGAGCCCTTCCATGACCATCTTCAAGCACAATCTGAACCAATGGATGAGAAATCACAAATTCTCTCCTGGGGTGGCACCTGTGCCCCTTACGGACAGAGGCAGTTTGTAAAAATAGTTAAAACCCTGCTTGCTGATCCTTGTTATTTTTCCCCACGGATAGAAACTGGGTAAAACTGTTTAGGCTTGTAATCATTCTTGAGCCATTAGCCTAGTGATGTCCTATGAACCTATAAAATTTCCCTTCGTTTACTGTTTCTATATATTGTTTGTGTAGCCAACCTACTAACTCCTCTCTGCAAGTTTTGTAAAATTCTGCAGCTATCCCATCCATTCCTGGTGCTTTATCCCCCTTCATGTCTCAGATTGCACACCTTATCTCCATTTTAGACATCACTGTCTCCAGCTTACTTGCTTCCTCTGGGCATACCTTCTTGAACTCCACTCCTTCCAAGTACCTTTGAAGACTATCTAATTCTATGTCCTATTGGATTCAATTCTCCGCCATAAGGTAGTTGTCACTATTTTATTTATTTGTACTAGGTCTATTGTAATATCCCCTTGTTCTTTACAAAGTTTTTCTTTTGTTAATCGTTGTGCTCTTTGCTTGACCTTCTTTGCCAAAAATTCAGAAGATTTAATACCTTTTGCCCAGAGAAAAAGTGAAAATCCCCCTTATTTATTGTATATGCCACACTGGCTCAGATTTCTAATTTTAACTCTAACTCTAAGTTGTTTGATTTGGTAGTGCAAGATTCTCTTTTTACATTGCCCCTACTGATATGTATCATCCTTATTCTTCAAGGAGTCTCATAACTGATGCAATTCCTCCTTTATCCTTCAACTGTTCTCCCTATATAGTCTAATTGCCCAGTGTATGAGATTATTTTTTTTTTAATAGTAGTGTATGCTTAACAATACCCAATCCACAGACAGGCAACTTCAAAAATATTTTTTTGTCCCCTGAAACCCCTTAAACTTCTATTTCTACTGTAAGATGAGACGGCTTGTTCCCACTCTTATAAATGTCTGTGGCCCCCATATCATGAATTAATCGAGTCAGACTGCAATATGATCAGACAGCTCCTCCGACTGATGCACCACCACTTTTATATTTCCTATCAAGCTGGATGATACCAGCCAAAAATACAGTCTACTGGCACTATTTCCTTGATTTGTTATGAAAGTGAAAGCCAGTTCCTGTGGATAAAGAATTTACCATATGTTTTTTACATCTGGTATATCCATCCCCTTTTAGTCCTTTCTAACATCATGACAAGCTGTTTTTGCCTGCTGGCAACCCATCCCTCACATGATCTCAAACAACATTACAATATCCCCTATTATAAATTTTGTTTCCTCATCACATATTTTTTGAGTGTAGACCAGAACTCCTTTAAGTGATTTTGATCATTCTCATTTAGCCCATAACAATTCCCCTGGTAAGATGTTATACCCATGGTTACTTCACAAATCACCCCTCTACTTTTCTTGTCTTTTCATGCTGCCTCTTGGGACCACTCCAGTGAGTTAGAAACCAGTGGTTATTATACCCTCATTTAGCTGGTAGTGCACAGCTGTGTTTGCTCATCCCTTCTAACTTTTCAAACATGTTGATACCCCTCACTTTCAGTTTTGCCTCTTGAAGTAGAATAACATCACCGTCACATGACTTCAATTCTTTCCAAATGGCATTAGCTTTCATGTCTGTTGACATACCTTTCACATTTCAGGTCAAATAGGATACTGTTTGTCCCTTCTGTTTCCCTGATCTCTCTTCCCTTGAGTTCTTTAATTGTCTCCTTCCACTTCCACTATTAATATATTCACTCTTCTCATTTCTTGTTTTCTTTCCTTACGCTATATTAGACATCACTACTAGTTTTTAGCCCTGCCACTGGGGATGCACAAGCCAGTGCATTTCTTTGTGCCGGTCCCAAGCCCGCATAAATGGGCAGGGTTGCATCAGCAAGGGCATCCAGCATAAAATTTTGCCAAATCATACATGCTGACAAAAGTACACATATACATACTGGATCGGTCGAGGCCCAGGTTAACAACGACTGCTACCAGTACTGTTGGTCAACGGGGTGCTGGCGGAAATTGGGCTACTGTTGGCCGAAGGAGGAGAAGAGGTGGAAGGCATGGCCGAAGGCAGGTAAAGGCTAGGACTGTGATAGTGAGGGTCAGAACTTTGAATGTTGGCAATATGACTGGTATAGGGAGAGAGCTAGCTGATATGATGGACCGAAGGAAGGTTGGTATATTGTGTGTGCAAGAGACCAGATGGAAGGGGAGCAAGGCTAGGTGTATCAGAGGTGGGTTCAAATCATTTTACCATGGCGTGGATGGGAGGAGAAATGGCGTAGGCATTGTCCTGAATGAACAGTATACTAAGAGTGTTTTGGAGGTGAAAAGAGTGTCAGATTGATGTTTATGAAGCTGGAAATTGATGGTGTAATGATGAATGTTGTTAGCGCATATACCCCACAAGTTGGGTGTGCGATGGATGAGAAAGAAAAATTTTGGAGTGAGTTGGATGAAGTGGTGATGACTGTACCCAAGGGTTAGAGACTGGTGAATGGAGTAGATTTCAATGGGCATGTTGGTGAAGGGAACAGAGGGGATGAGGAAGTGATGGGTAGGTATGGTGGTAAGCAAAGGAATGCAGAAGATCAGATGGTAGTGGATTTTGCGAAAAGGATGGACATGGCTGTGTTGAATACATATTTTAACAAGAGGGAGGAGCATAGGGTGACATACAAGATTGGAGGAAGTTGCACACAGATGGATTATATTTTATGTAGAAGGGCCAGTCTGAAGGAGATTGGAGACTGTAAAGTGGTGACAGGGGAAAGTGTACTTAGGCAGCACAGGATGGTGGTTTGTAGGATGACATTGGTGATCAAGAAGAGGAGAATGAATGTGAGGGCAGCACCAAGGATCAACTGGTGGAAATTGAAAAATGGTAATTGTGAGGCGATATTCAGGGAAGATTTAAGACAGGCACTGGGTGGCAGTGAAGAGTTACCGAATAGCTGGGTAATTACAGCAGAGCTAGTAAGAGCGATGGCTAGAAAGGTGCTTGGTGTGACATCTGGAAAGAGGAAGGAGGACAAGGAGACCTGGTGGTGGAATGAAGAAGCACAAGAGAGTATACAGAGAAAGAGATTGGTGAAGAAGAAGTGGGATTGTCAGAGAGATGAAGAAAGTAGACAAAAGTATAAGGAGATGAGGTGCATGGCAAAGAGAGAGGTGGCAAAGGCTAAGGATAAGGCATATGAAGAGTTGTATAAAAGGTTGGACACTAAGGAGGGAGAAAATGACCTGTACCAATTGGCTAGACAGAGGGACTGAGCTAGTAAAGATGTGCAGCAGGTAAGGGTGATAAAGGATAATGAGGGAAACATACTTACAAGTGAGGAGAGTGTGTTGAGCAGATGGAAAGAGTACTTTGAGGGGCTGATGAATGAAGAGAATGAGAGGGAGAGAAGGTTGGATGATGTGTGGATAGTGAATCATGAAGTGCAGTGGATTAGCAAGGAGGAATTAAGGATAGCTATGAAGAGGATGAAGAACGGAAAGGCTGTTGGTCCAGATGGCATACCTGTGGAAACATGGAGGTGTTTAGGTGAAATGGCAGTGGAATTTTTAACTAGATTGTTTAATGAAATCTTGGAAAGTGAGAGGATGCCTGAGGAATGGAGAAAAAGTGTTTTGGTACCGATTTTTAAGAATAAGGGTGATGTGCAAAGCTGTAGTAACTACAGTGAGATTAAATTAATCAGTCACAGCATGAAGTTATGGGAAAGAGTAGTGGAAGCTAGGTTAGGAAGGGAGGTGATGATTAGTGATCAGCAGTATGGTTTCATGTTAGGAAAGAGCACTACAGATGTGATGTTTACTTTGAGAGTGTTGATGGAGAAGTACAGAGAATGTCAGAAGGAGTTGCATTGTGTCTTTGTGGATTTAGAGAAAGCATATGACAGGGTGCCTAAAGAGGAGTTGTGTTATTGTATGAGGAAGTCGGGAGTGTCAGAGAAGTATGCAAGAGTGGTAAAGGATATGTACAAGGGTAGTGTGACAGCAGTGAGGTCTGCGGTGGGAGTGATGGATGCATTTAAGGTGGAGGTGGGATTACATCAAGGTTCAGCTCTGAGCCCTTTCTTATTTGTAATGGTAATGGTGATGGACAGGTTGACAGATGAGATCAGACAGGAGTCCCCATGGACTATGATGTTTGCAGATGACATTGTGATCTGTAGTGAGAGTAGGGTACAGGTAGAGGAGACCCTGAAGAGGTGGAGATATGCTCTAGAGAGAAGAGGAATGAAGGTCAGCAGGACTAAGACAGAATATCAGTCCTTCCAGGCTGGAAGGTTTGGAGACAAAGCCAGAGAGGCAAGATTATGTTGGTTTGGACATGTGCTGAGGAGGGATGCAGAGTATAATGGGAAAAAGATGCTAAGGATGAAGCTGCCAGGTAACAGGAAAAGAGGACGGCCTAAGATAAGGTTTATGGATGTGGTGAGAGCGGACATGCATGTGGTTGGTGTGACAGAGAAAGATGCAGAGGACAGGAAGACATGGAAAGAGTTGATCTGCTGTGGCGACCCCTGACGGAAGCAGCCAAAAGAAGAAGAAGACTAGTTTTTAGCCCTGGAAATTTGTAGGTATATTATCATCAAGGCTGCTTTCTACCCTGCAATCAGTCAGGTCACCCCTTGAATATAGTTCATTTATTTTAAATATTTTTTATGAAGAATGTACAAAGTAACCTGTAGTAAACAAGGTTGTAACCACTAAGAAATGTGTTTAACACTCACATGCATTTAATATGTCTATAAAATCCTATGCTACTAAATGACACTGTCAGTCATTAAAAATCTATAGTACAGTTAATTTCCTCTCACTTTTTCTTGTATCTCAAACAACTATAGGCACAGGGAGATAAAACAGATACACACACACACACACACACACACACACACACACACACACACACACACACACACACACCTTCACACATATAAGTCTGCAAGTTCTCTTTCTATGGGTCGAAGACCAATCTCTGACATAAAACAAGTTATGAGATCAAATTTCCTGAAAGTAATTTCTCATGTGGGAGAATAGACTTTCTATGTCGGCTTATATTTGTAGCTCATCCTGAATGGTGATTTCCAGTGCTGAAAAGGATGCATGAGCTTCATCTGCAAAATCATTGGCCTGGTTTGATGGTCAGAGCCAGATCAGGGAGTCAATACCCTCCAGGTATGCATAGTGCTTCTGTTTCACAGATCTTCTAACAGAAGGCTTCTGGTCCAAAAGCTCCTGATGCCCTTTGCCCTCATTTCCTACATGAGCTGAAACTGGTGAGACTGGTACTGCCCTGAGGCTTCTTTTTTGTGCTCCTGCACACTGCTCTCAGGCTGAAATAGCATATAGTTGTTGAGCTGGCATAATGTTGGAAATCAAGAACTGTTTAACTTCCCCTCTGGTACAGAAGACATAAGCAGTATCTCTCTCTGTGACATGTAACACTGCCAGATATTACAGCTGCACTCTAATTCCTAATTCTCTAGTCTTTCTAGTATAAGGGGTGAAGCATTTATTTCATTTGAAAGAGAGCATTGCTATAGTCTGGGGCTAGATCCTGACCTGGCTGCCTGCCTGCTAGCTTTAATTTAGTTCTAACTCTCTGACTTTTCACAACATTGCCTCTCTGTCATAAACACTTAATGAAATGCTTGCTATTATTACTAACCTTGTGAGTTATAATGTGTGCTCTCCCCACCACAGGCTGGGTGCTGACTCCAAGCAGATGTTGAAACTCCTTCTTAAAGAAATCAGTTAGGCTTTGTCCTTCCAACTTTTCTGGCAGCCCAATCATTTTCACATTATTGGTGAAGGCTCTGCTTTCTATGTCTCCAGTTTGTGAGTCCACCTTCTGGGACCAAATTTGATTTCAGGCTCTGCGAGTATATTACTATGATTTTCCATTGTTCCTGCAGATCCAATTTTTGCCCCTGGATCACTTCTTGAAGCTGTAGAAAGATTGTGCTGTGGTAGTTAATAGTATCCTTGATATGCCCCAGATCTCCAGTAGGGGTCTTCATTAACCCTGATAGGGTTTTACCACTTCTCTAACGACCCTTATGTCTTTGCTTGCACCTCCATCTTGGAAACATCCCCATTGCTATAATTAATCTGCTTTTACATGCAAATGTTTACGAACTAAATTTACAAAACTAATGGACTTACAAGTGACTCTTCTATTATTGCTAATAGGTCACCCTTCTTTACATGAAGAAAATCTATTAAAATACAATGAATTTACCCAATAAAGGTGGATCAGAGATTTAAGACACCATACCCTTTCGTGTGCCCATGCGAGCTCCCTGTACTTCCATATTTTCTCCATGAATTTCTTCCCTTTGTTATACCACATGTTGGTATTAGGATTCCACCAGGCTGGCTTGTTCTTTGGGTTTGTTCTGTGCTTATTCCTGATAAGTACAGCTGTCGCTATGTGTCTATTAACATGATTGTACAAGGTCTCTGTGAACTATTCTGCATTGGCAGGAGTGTTCTCAGTGTTTCGGGAGGATGACATTTTGCCAGGTTACCACTTAATAGTAGGAAAACTGAATTATGTTTTATGGGTTGTTTGAGTCACAGAGCAGAGCTATAGCTATCAAGGATATGGTGTGGGAGTTTGCCATAGTAATTTGGACATGGAGGAGCTGAAGTACATCATCCTGTTTGAGCATTGAGGTACATTTGTTTTTGATGTAAATCAAAAGTGTCAGTTTAGTGTTATTTTATATGGAGTGTTAACTACTTTTATAAGGACGCCATGTTTTCTGTCCTACACTGGCCAGCACTAAGTTGATGCACTTTTCCTGGTATAACTTACTCATAAAATGTACATATAAGGTTGTATTCTTGTTTTAATTTTGGTTTACTGTTTTAAATATGCATATTGGTTAGTTTTAGTAAGTTTTTGTATATATATATTTTTAGTGTTCTTGTACACAGACCTGAAGAAGTCTAGAGGGACAAATGTGATTCATATGTTCATAGGTTCATAGGTAGGTACTAGGCTATTGGCCCGAGGGCCTACATAAGCCTAGCCAACAAGGTTCCCTGGCATATGCCACCCAAGAAAGTTATTTTCCTGTGCCACTGTCGAGCAGAGACACAGAAGTGATCCCCGGGGTATATTTCTTATTTCCCATCCACTCATCAAGATTTTTCTTGAAGAGTGCTAATGAAGAACTTTGCTTGACATAGATGGGTAGCCTGTTCCAGAGAATGGGAAGTCTGTGGGACAGAAATCTATCCTTCCAGCATGTCCTGTTTATTGTGGTGACAAGGTTTAGGTCCCTAGAGCGTGTAGCTTGGAGGGATTGGAATTTCTTTAGGTGTAGCATGTCCAACAGCTTTGGGTTTGACATTGCTTTATATGTTAGGCAGAGATCACCTCAGAGTAGGTGATATGCTACAGAGTAAAGCTGGAGATTTTTGAGATGGTCAGTGTAGGGCATCTGTTTGAGGCCAGTAATCCTCATTGTGAGGTACTTCTGTGGCCTTTCCAGCTGCTGCAGATGTCTTGTGAGGTACATTCCAAAAGGGGCGTTGCACTCTATAATGGGTCTAATGAGTATTGAGTAGAGGGGAAGAATGACCTATTTTTTTCCTGGATAAGAACCCTTTTATGATGAGGTGTGCCACATAGAAGGACTTCCTGACCACTGTGGCGATGTGACTATCAGAGGACTACTACTGTCCACCTGGGTCCCAAGGTCTCTTATCACACATTCGGTGTTAATAGACTGCTGTCTATGTAGTAGTTCATGGGTACAGAGTTTTTACCAAAGGGAATAACAATGCACTCTTTGGCACTGAGTTTGAGGCCATGGCTCTGATACCAAGCATCTGTCTCAGTGAGGCCCTTCTGTAGGATTTCCACATTATTTGCAGACTTGACTATGACTCCTAGTTTGCAGTCATCTGCAAACTTCATTAGCCAGAGGCCTTCTGTGTTAGCCTGTACTTCAGAGAAGTAGATACCAAACAGGAGAGGTCGCAGGACTGAACCCTGTGGTATTCCACTTGTCACTGGTTTGAGGTCAGATTTGGAGTGTACAGCTTTTGCAGTGTGGGTTCTGTCAGTGAGCCAGTTGGCAACCCATCTTGTGATGGAGGGATTTAGACCTAGTTTAGTGAGTTTAGCTGTAATTCCAAAATGGGGGATAGTGTCGAAAGCCTTGGCGAGATCAAGATAGGCTGTGTGAACCACCTTATCCTCATCTACGGCTTTGGTGACTGCCTCAAAGAAGTCGATCAGGTTCAGGAAGCATGATCTGCCTTTCACAAACCCAAACTGGGTGGGAGCCAGAGTTTGAAGGTTACCACTGTCTTTGTTTATGAGTTCCATGATGATACGTTCCATGGCCTTGCAGACCAGGCTCATCAGGCTAATAGGGCGATAGTTCTGGGAATCTGTGGTGGCTCCCCCTTTGTGGAGTGTGATAACTGTTGCTGTATGCCATTCAGTGGGCACAAAGCCTTATGTGAGACTATGATTGAACATGGTGCTTAGGTGGGGAGCCAGTTCATTCTGAAGTTCATGTAAAATGCAGCCTGGGACGTTGTCCGGTCTCATGGATGCTGTGTTTTTGGCTTTAGAGAGTGCAGCTTTTACCTGCGTAGTTGTGATTACAGGAACTCTGCATTCTTCCTGTATAGATATGGGCCCTTTATGTGGTGAGGGGGGGTAAAGTTAGCACTGAACCTATCTGCCATTATGTTGGCAATATCAGTTGGTTCTGTAATTTTCATGCTGTTGTGCTGTAACTCAGAGCAGATCTGGATGTTGCCATTAAGATTCTTGACATAGCTATAGAATGCTTTATGGTTGTCCTTAGAATCAGTGGCAATTTTGTTTTCATAGCTAGCTTTGGAGGATCTTATAAAGAATCTCAGCTTCTTACTGAGGCTGACCAGGGAGCTCCTCCACTCATGGGATTTTACTCTCTTTTGCAACAATTTCTTCCTTCTGTTGTGCAGATCTTTATGGCAGGGGACCACCAGATTGGCTTCCTTTTTTGGAGGATAACATCTTGGTTCTGTTTGGGATAGCACGATCCATGCACTTGTGTAAGTGCTAATAGAGTGCATTTGTGTAGGATTTAGCAGTCATAACTGTATTGTCCATCTGCATGGGTGTCATGAAGTTCACCACTTCTGTTTTAAGAAGCATGAAGTTGGCTTTGGAGAACTTTTTTACCGTGCTTTCCTTAATGGGGGGTGGGGGCAGGATGTGGATATCAAGGGTGATTAGCTTATGGTCGGATTGGACCAACGAGGAGTTGACTTCAGATGTGGGACACCGGTCACTCATGTTGGTAATGACTAGGTCTAGGATATTGTTGCCACTGGTGGGAGTGTGGATAAGTTGATCCAGGGCATTGGCATTCATGAATTCCAGAAAGCGTTGTGTGAAGGAGTTGGTACATGAGTAGTTTTCCCAGTTAATGGTGGGGTAGTTGAAATCGTCCATTATTAGGGTGCTTGATTGAACCCTAATATTTTCCAGTACATTAAGAAAAGAGGAGTGGGAATCCTGGGGCATGGTGGGGGATCTGTAGCAGCTACAATTTGGATTGCAGTTTTGCCCAGAGTTAGTTGCACTTAGATAACCTCGGATGCATTATGCTAAGCAACTAGCCTGGAGGTGTGGATATCCTTAATGAATATGGACACACCTCCGCCTTTGGTGTTCCGGTCCAGGTTACATGGCCAAAAAGTGTGGTATGAGATATAGCCTGGTAGTGCATGGGTGCTCTCTGGAGCCTTGAACCAGGTCTCAGTCACTGCACAGATATCGATGTTCTCCATTTTAAGGAGTGCCTCGAGTGAGTGCATTTTGAGATTTAGACTTCTAGCATTGAGTAGCATTACCCTCAGTTTTTGCTTGCCTGTTCCTGTTATGGTGGTGAATTTGTCATTTAAACCTTGCCTAAAAAAGGCACTATAGGGGTGGCAAGAGCCTTAGCCAGTATCCATAATCAGGTGCAGGCCATCTCTGGCAAAGCATCGTGGTCTGTCGACCATTTCATCCCAAGCAAACAGATACTGGATCCCCTTAGAATGACACCAGAAGCTTAGCCAATTGTTGAAGTCATAATTTTGTCCTTGTACTGCGATATCATACTGGGTGATGGCAGAATGCTACTCAGGGCTACGGTAATACCTGCCTGGGCTACAAGATCGGAGAGCACTTCCATGTCTCTTTTCATGTAGTCCAGGGAGGTATGTCTCAGGTCGTTCACACCAACATGGACAATGACAGAGTTATTGATCTTTGTTAACAATCATTTATGGAAATAGATTATGTTTTAGACAATGTATTTTTTCTTGATGCCAAAATATAACTTTTGATTGCTACATGGTCTAATGTCTAAATATTTCCAACCATGTATTATAAATTCACAGACTTTCTTTAATAATAATCTGTTTAATAAGAAGCACCATATCATTATTAACTGTATTAATTTTTTTAAAGTGCATAAGGTTTAAATTTAGATTAAATTAATATAAAATTTAGTAAGTAGGGCAGTACCAGCTCAAATATCTCACTGATAAGGATGGGGAAGGATTTTGAATTTGTTAACATGTATAAAACTCATTTCACTGAATTTCAAAACACTCACACCAAATCACTGAAAGCTCAAATCACTGAAAACACATTTCACTGAATCACATTTCACTGGATGCAAGTACTGTTGGGCAAACAAAACATATATGCCCTTTTCTCCACTGTAGTGCGATCCTGGAGTTAGTATATATAGTTAGGGGGATGTGGATGGCTTAGCCCCCCCCACCTACTTTTGTTTTTATATTGTTAGCTTTCAGTGAAATAAGATTCATAAATATAAAAGCTAAGTAAATGGGGGTCTATGCCCCCCACACCCCCAATGTGAGGGGCTGTGCCCCGCACACATCCCTAACTATGTATACTAACTCCAGGATTACACTACAATGGGGAAAAGGGCGTATACATTTTATTTGCCCAAAAGTACTTACATTCAGTGAAATGTGATTCAATGAAATTAGTTTTCAGTGATTTGAGCTTTCAGCGATTTTTTGAGGGTGAATTGAAATTAATTTATTTATTTATTTTATTTATTGACATTTGTTAATCGGGTTTGTCCAGCTCGGCTTGTGGCCCATTTTTAGTGGAGACCCGAGGAGAAATCTCCTGTACACAGTCAGTAAAGTAAGTTACAATAATTGACAATATTTAAAACAGAAAGAATTGCATAACAAAGCATATTAAACAGCAATTTAAAGAAACAAGCAAAGTACATGCATGAAGGTAATGTACATAAAGTTTATACATACAGATTACAAAAATGATGATATATTTACATATTTATATATTTACATAAGAAATGAGCTATTAGCATAGATGATTAAGTTCAGGAAGTATCTGTTTAGAACAGAAATGGTTGCGAGGGAAGGAATTATTTAAAAGTGTGTAAGGGGTACAGGGAGGCTAGGTTGGGTCTTGACAAGGGCAGTTTTTGGGCTTAAGTAGGAGAAGTTTGAGTTCATTTTTAAAGTGAGATGGGTGGGTGATGGTACGTATGTCTCAGGGATGTTTATTCCAAGCATGGGCAACAGAGTATTTGTATAGAAGTTTGCCTACTGTTTTCTTGGGGTGGTAGATATCTAGAAATTGCTGATTGGAGGTGCGGAGGGTCTGAGTTGGGGAATAGATAGAGACAAATGAAGAGAGAGCTGGACATAATAGAGGTTTGTACAGAATTAAGCGTAATATTTGAAATTGAGATAACAATAGTTGTTGGGGAAGTTCAAGCCATTGGAGAGAGTTTAGGACAAGGTAATGATGAGCATTGCATGGAGAGTTTGTGATAAATCTAGCTATCTTGTGGTAAGTTTGTTGGAGTTTTTCCAAGGTTGTCGCCTAGATTTTGGTAAGAACTGGATAAGCATATAGTAGGGAGGGGAGGAGGAGTGCCTGAGCAAGGGAGAGTCTGGCATTAGAAGTTAGAAATTTTTTGTTGCAGCACGGTAAACCAAGCTTTTGGTATGTCTTTTTTATATATTGAAGTATGTGCAGGTTAAATTTGAAATTCAGTGAAATGAGTTTTCAGTGAATTAAAGTAGACCCATATCAATATACTTTGCTTTACAACAAAATAAACCACTCCCATACCTGATATCAGGTATATAGTCAGAAAGTTTGGAATGAAACTATTATTCTGTTTGTTAGTTTTGTTTGGATCGCGTGCTTGTGTGTTTAATATAGGATTTTCAATTGGAAATAGATGGTCTACCTTGCTTGGATTCCTTCTGAATATCCTCTAGAGTTAATAATTCTGTATAATATGCATAATATTTCAAAACAAGTTTTTATTTTTTTGATTTACAACATTTTTAAGTTCACTACTTCTACTACCATTTTCTGTTTTTTTTTCCTCTTTTTAATATATAGTGATTAACTAGACATACAGGAATTGAAAAACTTCCACACAGAGACATTTCTTACACTTTTTTATGTAAATCAAGATACCTCCATCTTAGTGGAAAGCATTGTAGCCCTGCACTCTCCAGGAGCTTTCTGGGGCTTTAACCCTAAAAATGCACAATGGGGAAGGACAATGGTTTAGCCAACATTCAAAAGTCTAAAGGGAACAGGTGTAGACCATCACTGGAAAGACAGCGTTGTCTGCAGTCCACATTTTTCCATGCTGACAAATATTGTACATCCTTGTAGTGACACCAAAAACTAAGCCAAATATTAAAGTCAATCATTTTCTGTTCATATTTGGCATCATCACTGAAGAAGGTAGAATGCTGTCCAGTGCTATGCTCATACCAGCCTGGGACACATAATCTGAGATCTCAGTCGTGTCTCTCTTCATATAGTCCAGGGAAGTAGTATGTCTAAGGTCATTTACACGGACATGGACTATGGCTGAATTATACTGATACTTGTGATCCAATAACCTGATTGCAAGTGTGATCTGGTTGATCATGGTCCCTGAGAGGCAGCACACCATGACTTTCTGCTTATTCATCCTGGTGAGTGGGATATCTGTGTGTCTCACAACTGAGCCTCCTATGACCAAATTATTGGATTGTGTGGTGGCTTGCCTTATGGGCTTAGAAGTTGAGTCTCTGTGAGACATGTCTGTATGTGTTGTGGTGGCTTGCTTTGATATAGTGCTTTTGGGGCTGCTTAGCATATGTGTTGTAGGTTCAATGTTTGGGAGGTCATTGAGGCTTAGGATACATTTAAGATCCTCAGCATATATTGGTTTGTGTGTCTGAACCTTACTGTGTGTGGAGGGTGTAGCATGTCCCTTGCTGACTTCAAACTTATTGGCATTATTATGTGTGCTTGTATGTGAGAGCTTTGCCTCCAGTGATGTGTAATCACATCTCTGACATACCTTATCAGTTTATTTAAGAATTTGTTGGGTGTCAGTAAACATGAGGCAACTGCTACTTTACTTTAGGATGCAAATATCCACCAAACAGGCTGCTAGATAGCAAGAGAGTTCGTATCCATGGTTACGGTCCCCTTTTAACTTGATCGGAATGTTGCTGAAGGAGTACAGAGTAAAAACAAGAGTATCTAATGCAAAACACAAAGGGCAACATTTTTCACAGCCCACTTAGTTTCTCTTTGTGCAACTGGGGTTGGAGAAGGTTCATGGGTATTTTTAAAAAGAAAATGTCAATTCTACGTGTCCGGGTCTATACAGGGCACTGCTAAACCCAGGCCAGCTTTATACAGGCACAGGAAATTTAATAAACTCACAAAAATAGCCTTGTGACCAATCACGGGGTCACACTTGAACTTATTTCTCTGTGATTCCCAGATGAGAACAGACCAGGCTGCCCACACTGCTTCTGCAGTGCAGTCCTGACTCTCATTAATGTAGATTCACAAAGACAAAGCCTAAAGGTGAGGAACTAAGCCACAGACCACTGACTAAATCAGGAACCAGTCTAGCAATACTGACTCAGCATTGCAGGAGCCAGTAATGAAGTGAAAGCAATGCAAAGGCACTTTATAATGATAAATTGCAACAAAACATACCAAACAATATGAAAATATAACAGCAGAGTCAAATATGTTATACAAGTGCAAACATGGCCAGAAGTACTTATCTTGTACTTGGATTGCAGTCGATTCAGGCTAAGCTGTCTGGAAACGGCAGCGTGGCCAGCAAGTGTTTGTGAGGACTAGTGACAAAATAGCAGGCAAATTTCTCCTCTACTTCAGAAGATGATACTACAAACTTTTCCAAATCAAACACAACAGACCACAAATTGGTGCAGGATCCTTAGTGAAGTAAAACAAGAAGGAACCAGCATAATGAGTCAGGCAAAGCAGACTGATAAATTTGCTGTGGTCCTGGAGCTGGAATAAGCAGCCCAAATCACCAGCTCTTACCAATGAGGACAGCATAGAAGCTGAGAAGCAGAGTTCATACAACATTCCCAGGAAGAAACCAATAGTACCATTACTACTGCTCTAGGCAACAGTGTCCAATAACTTGAAATTGTTACGGCCAGAGTATACAGCCGAGATGGATACCCAGAAAACTATAAATGGTGTAGGAAACAGAGTGCAGTATAAGAAGGTCCTGGTAGCTACAGGATGTTTGAAAGCAGCAGAAGAAGCAACATTTTTGCATCTAATTTAAACTAACAAGTCTGCTATCAATAGGAAACAGCATCCTATAAAGGTTTCTATCTGAAAATGGCATACAAAGCTATGCTTTTCTAAGATACAAAGAACCCCACAACTGCGAACACCAACTATAAATGTGAATTTCTGGTAAGATTTAGTTATTGTTGAATTTATCAATTAGTAGTGCAGCAGTACTAAGAAAATCGCAGATGAGGTTATAACACAAGAGTTACTATGGTTGTAGAATAGCACATGAACACATTATTTCATTATTTACAGTGATGCGGTGACATTGTATTATTTTGTTGTTCTTAAATATATTCATATCATCTTATTATCATTCTAGCCATGTGCATTCCTGGTATTAATTCAATGTTACAATCTAGGTTTTATTTATTGTAGGGATATGTAGGCAGCACTGTTTGGAAGATCTCTTCACAAACATCTAAGCTGTTATACACTGGCATGGTAGTGGGAGTGTACCTCCTCTGTCTTATAGCCTAGGCGATGTGCCTTACTATTCTACAAGGAGCTGTTTGGATGTGTGCATGTCATCAGCTAGGCTAAAGTATCCTCTTTAAAAAAGTATCAGTTAATAGCAGGGGGGAATGCTCGACAAAAGAGAATGAATATAATGAAGTTGATATAGAATTTTTGGACAGACTGTCATTTTTAAAATACTAGATACCAAAGCTATATGCTGCCATGAAGGATATGTTTCTGGCAGTTAGTAAGAACATAAACTACCAAACTCAGATGAGAATTCAAGGGAAATGTGCTACTGCTGGGATGGGGAAGACTGACTGAACATTGATAGGTCTTAGGAGTGAAGGTTAATAGGTGGTGACCAAAATCCCAGACTTCAGCAGAGAATTTACTGTTAAATGATAGCATGCAGTCCAAATCGGTACACCCCCTCCTGCCTTTTTCTGCAGTTTTCTCACAGCAACTAGAGGTGAAAAGCCATGATTTTTGTTTGTTTTCATGGTAGGGAGATTTTTTTGTGTGGTTCAGAATTCAGAGTTACAGAGATCTAACCCCCACTGACTGAAAAGGTTCATCAAGTCCCAAAAATACTAAAAGTGCTGCTGACTACCCAGAGGTAACTTTCACATCTTAAAAGCAGGCAAAGTATTTTCTTCACATAACTGATTCTCAGTAAGCAAAACAATATTACCTTTATTATATTTTCAATGTATGAGCATTAGCATTCTTATGAAGCTTAGCATGGGTATGCACGTACCATGAATGCAGTAACATGTGGGGAGGTTAGGAGGTTTTGCTACCTGTATATACAGTACATGTTTGTGTCTCCGAAGCTGTTCAACATATTTTCATGAAACTTTCAAGGTATGTTGTTGAGGAACTTTCTTATAAAATTTTAGATAGGGCTTCTAGGCTCAAATATAAGGGAGCAACTGCAGCTTGAATTATAATTAAAATAAATGTTACTTAATATTTTAAATGCAACAACAACAATAGAAAGCTTTACCCCTTTCATATAGAAATGCATATTTTTTTAAGGCTAAAATCATAATCACAGGATATATTTATGTTTCTTCCTAGACAAGTGATAGCTGCATTTTGTTTTCATTATCACCTCCGAGTTGTGGATTGCCACAAATAAATTTATTAAATATATTTAAATGATGCAACCCAAATGAATACATTTCCACTGAAACTATGCAAAAAAACAAGAAACACTACTGCAAATCTACTACATACCACACCGGACACGAGACCTGGCCTCCCCCATCACTCCACCCACTTCCACACCCCTGTAACTCTCTCTCTCTCTCTCTCTCTATATATATATATATATATATATATATATATATATATATATGTATACACACACACACACACACACACACACACACACACACACACACACACTCACACTCACACTCACACTCACACACACACTCACACTCACACTCACACACACACACACACACACACACACACACACACACACACACACACACACACACACACAAACTCTGCAATTGCATAATAGAAGGGAAAAGAGTTATTTCCCAATACCCAGTAATGTCCAGTTTCGCTCCAGTCAAACATTGCCATTCTACCATTGTGAAATTCAAACAAGTTAACATCCTTGGCCAAAAATGAAAAAAAGGGTTGTGCAATAACTTAAACATGTATTTGCATTCCAGAACTTTTTTTTTATAAATTAAAAAGCATAAGCGAAACAAATCTACACATCTTGTGAGCAGTAAATTGTATTAAAAATATATAAACAGCAAAGCTATCAGTAAACAGACTTTTTTCAATAATAGTCAGTGCATTCAGTCTTTATAGAAATACTGTAATATATTACAAAGCACACAAACAAAGAATTATACTTTTTTCTAGATCCATAAATAATTTTTTATAACTTGGAAAGGGATCATATTGTTACAAGACAATATTTTAAAATGAAGATATAGAGGGAGTATTCCTAATCATTTTGTATATGACATTAAGTGAAATTACAAATAGGATAGGGATGAATAGGGAGATGATTCAGAGATGTAAGTAGCATGGTCACATTATGGGAGAAATAGTACGGCAAGCACAATATGAAAATGACTGCAGAATATCATGTAAATGAAGCTGTGCATGTAGGCGAATCACATTACCTACAGAAAAAAACAAAAGGAGACATGACAGGGTTAGGGTTGCTACCTTTAGTGCCCAGAGTATGACAGTTTTTATGTAAATTAAAGATTTTGAAAGACGAGCCATCTTCAAAACCAGTACAAAGGACTGGACTTCATTTTTTCCCCAAAATAAAAACTTGTACTTTCAGAATTGGAGTTATTGTTTCATATAATACTTTGGTGTCCAGATGCAACATAACTATATAACAGGAACCTTGCAAAATACTTTTTGTCTTACTATCTCAGGATATTTGCCATTTTCATATATTTTTTTTTTGCAGGACACAGTTGATCAAATAAGGACTATTCTCTGTAAAGAGGGTCAAGTGGGTAACCCCACAGAGAATGATGTATAAAACCAGAGCTGTGTGTTACAGAATTCATTCATTTTGAAAGCCATGAATATTCAAAGAGCAGGAGCTACACCTTAGACACGATGCCAACGATAGAAGCAACTATAGCTGAGTAACAGGTATCAGTGGTCACTTTTGGAAACAGTGTTTATAATGCTGCATGTCATCACCCCCCTATATACAGCAGATGGGTCTGTCAGCGCCTAATATGCCAGCTCACCTAATGCCAGGACATTGATGTTCACTGCCATGTAGACAGGTAGAAAATATGGGAGTTACCAAATTGCTACCTGCACATCAACTCAGGGAGATGCATGGACTTAATTTCCTGTTGATATAAATTTATGTATGGCATTGAGCATCCTTGCAGCAGAGACCTTCATGTGTCTGACAGAGAATCTGCTAGGAATTTCACAGGCATCAACCTCATGGATCATATATAAACTCCTTGATGAAATGCTACATCATGTTAAGGAGCATATATGTTTTCTAAAGACAGAAGAGGAAAGAACCAGTACTATCCAGGCTTTATATAACATACCCCAGTTTTCCCTGAGGTTCTTGTAACCATTGATTACATGCATGCACACACACACATACACACACACACACACACACACACACACACACACACACACACACACACACACACACACACACACACACACACACACACACACACACTCAAACAAACAGAAACACTGTCATCAAGACCCCACCTACTTCATATGGTGTCTGATATATCAACTTGATGAGAGTCTTCGCTATCAATAACCAAGTCATGTGCAATGCACATGGTATCTTACACAGTGTTCCTGTGCACCACCCAGGTAGCACTGATGAGTCCCACATCTTGTAAATTTGTGATCTCTGCCAAACGTTGAAGCACAGGTTCATCTACTTCGCAGGTGCACACGAAAAGATGGGTGCATAAGCCAATATACATTGCTCACATTTAAGCAGGCAGCAGGATACAAATAGTGCTGTGCATTCTTAATGTGTAGCAAGTGATGCTGGACATCCATTGGAATCATGTACAATGACCCCATTACAAAACCCAATGAGATGGCTTATAACACTGCATATTCACAGGCAAAAAAATATTGCTGAATTTGTGTTTGGACTCCACAAGTGATAATTTCTTGGTGGTGTGCTGCAAAAAGCACTTGAAACCTTCAGCCAAATATTTGTCATGTGTATCATGATACATAACCTGGTACTGCGTAAATAGCGACAACATGAGAGCATCACAGTACTTCCTGAGAGACCTATTGCAGCAGCAGATCAGCAGTCAAGTGCAGAGTTGTGATGGGCATAGGTTACAGTAGTACTCCATGCAAGGCAGAGGTGAGTGCAATATGCTGTGGCACTGAAAAAGATATAGTGTCTGGCATGCAAATGCAAGGTGTGGTACAGACTCTGCAGAATAATGTGGATGCATTCAGCAATGCACCCAGACTATTCAATACACTCCACTGACTGTCTCCGGTATGCATCAAACATAACATTATACACATAGTATGGAAGGAGGGCAGGGCATTGGCACCATCATTTGCACAGGTGTGGGAGGCCACAGTGAAAGTTAACAGCAATGCTGTCATATGGTCATTGCACATGGAAGATGGATGTGAAAATCACTTGGGTTGCAAGCAAACCTGGGTGGTCAGGAATCACATCCTCAGTTGCAGGGTTGTGCTATCATGCTGTGAATTTTGGCCATGTGTACTTTTTTTGCTTTCTTTTACAGGGGGGTATCCATATTCATCAAAGACACCCACACCTCAAGACTGGTGGCAACGCACGATGCATCGGAGACCATCCAGGTGCAATTAACCATAGGCAAGACTGCTCTGCAAATTGTAGCATGTTACAGGCCACCCTCACAAACTCAGGAACCTCACATGGCCTTCCTGAAAACACTAGAGGGGATAAATGTATCACCAAACACCATCATACTAGGTGACTTCAATTACCCTAATATAGACTGGGAACACTACTCAAGCCCAAACACCCTAGCCCAAAAGTTCCTGGAATTCATAAACTCAAATGCCATGGAACAACTAGTCACCATCCCCACAAGAGGAGAAAACATACTTGATCTCATCATCACGAACATGGGAGCACAATGTTCAACACCGAAGTATACCCCTCACTGGTGAGATCAGATCACAAACTAATCTCGCTGGAGGTCCTCATCCCACCCCACCTGAAATAAAAAGACCCCAGTAAAGAACTTCTCGAACGCCGACTTCACACTTCTAAAGACTAGTGTGGTCTCCTTTAAGGCCCCCGAGCCAACGGAAAACAGTACTCAAGCCGCTGAATCACTTACAAATGCCTTCTACCAGCACCTGCAGGACTGCATGGATAAGGCAATCCCAAGCAAAACAAAGACTCTTTGTACCAAAGGCAAGCGTCCACTCTGGTGGACCCCAGCCATAAACAAACTCTACAACAAAAGGAGGAAGCTACTACAAGATAGAGCAAAATCCTTAAAAGGTAAGACACCCTTGATCACTATAAGTAAAAAACTAAGAGCTCTCATAAAATCATCCAAAGCAAATTTTGAGAGAAAAATAGCTAAAGACTCAAAAGACAATCATAAGGCCTTCTTTAGCTATAGTTAGAAACCTGGGAGGAAACTCCCAGATATGCTCAGAACTAGTTCAAAATGATGTGAAGATTACTGATCCTACAGACATTGCCAACATACTGGCTGACAGGTTCAGTGCAAACTTCTCCCCTCCCCAAAAGGAGAGATATCTATACCAAGCGATTGCAGCCCCCAAACATCTCCAACGCCCAAGTGAGAACTGCTCTCTCCAAAGCAAAAAACACAGCATCCATGGGACCTGATGGTGTCCCCGGCTGTGTGCTCCACGAACTCAACGAGGAATTAAACCAACAGCTAGGACAGCTGTTTAATCATAGTCTTACCTCTGGATACGTACCCAAGGAGTGGCGCACTGCAACTGTGGTCCCACTTCACAAAGGCGGTGCCTCCACCGACCCTGGAAATTACCGGCCCATTAGCTTGACAAGCCTTATCTGCAAAGCCATGGAGAGGATCATAATGGACTTCATAAATAAAGACATAGGGAATTTGCAGACTTTGGATCCATCCCAGTTTGGCTTTGTCAAAGGCAGATCATGCCTTCTAAACTTGGTTGACTTTTTGAAACAGTCACCAAAGCCATTGATGAGGGAAAGGCAGTCCATACAGCCTACCTCGATCTGGCGAAGGCCTTTGATACAATACCCCACTCGGGTATCATTGAAAAACTCATCAGCTTAAATGTTAACCCATACATCACAAGATGGGTTGCAAACTGGCTGAGTGACAGAACCCACAGGGTCAGAGTTGCTGGCGCCATGTCAGACTCAAAGCCTGTCACAAGTGGTGTACCACAGGGCTCAGTCCTGGGCCCACTCTTGTTTGGCATCTACTTTTCCAAGTACAAGCAAACACAGGAGGGTTATGGCTGACAAAGTTTGCAGATGACTGCAAACTGGGCCATAGTAGAAAACACATCTGACACAGATATCCTTCAGAAGGGTCTCACAGAAACAGATAACTGGTGCCAGAGCCATGGCCTAAAGTTAAATGCCAATAAATGCATAGTCATACCCTTCGGGAAAAACAAGGTTACCCCTAGCTACCAAATAGGTGGCAATCCACTGAGTACAGAAGAAGTTATCAGGGACCTGGGGACCCAGGTTGATAGTAGTCTGTCATTCGACACCCATGTAGCTAAAGTAGTTAGGAAGACCTTCTACATTGCCCACCTTATCATGAAGGGATTCTCATCTAGATCAAGGGAGGTCATAGTCTACCTATACTCATCACTCATCAGACCAATGATTGAGTACAATGCCCCATTCGGAATGTATCTGACCCGACACTTGCAGCAGCTGGAGAGGCCACAAAAGTTCCTCACCAAAAGGATAAAGGGTCTCAAACATCTGTCCTATGCTGCCCGACTGAAAGAACTCCAGCTCTATTCAGTAAACACCGCTTGCTCAGAGGTGACCTTTGCCTAACATACAAGGCCATGTCAAACCCAGATTTGATGAATATGCTTCACCTCAAAAAATCTAGATCCGTCAGAGCCACAAGGGCGGGAGACTTAAACCTCAACACAGCTATTAATAGGACGTGCTGGAGGGATAGATTCATCACCCAAAGACTCCCTATGCTGTGGAATAAAATCCCGATATATGTGAGGCAGAGCACCTCGCTGGCCTTGTTCAAGAGAAATCTTGACCAATGGATGGGAGATCGCAGATATACCCCAGGGATTACCTCAGTGTCACTGCTCAACAGAGGCACAGCAAAATAATGGGTATAGTTCCCCATACTAAAGGGGTGGCGTAAGCCACAAAACTATGGGCTAGGCTTGTAAATGCCCTCGGGCAGATAGCCTAGTATGAACCTATGAACCTATGAACCTATGACTTTATACATTCCATGGTAGGGACTGTAAAGCACTTTGAAAATGTACTGAAATCCCTTATATGATGTCCCATATTTGGAACAAATAGATGCACAATTTCTATGTCTGGGATGATGGCCATCTGGAGATAGTAATTGTATAGAATTGTATTACAGGGAGTGGAAGGAGGGGCTGTTGAGTTATCTATGTGGTAGAGACTGAGGTGGGTCATTAGCCAAAACCATGAAACCTGCTACCTGCTGTGACCAGATACAACAGCGACTTGGTCAATGAAATGCTGTGTGTATTGTAAGTGTAATACTAAACTGTAACTTTTCTTATGTCCCTGACAAACTTGGCCACCAGAGGCAGAATGGAGAAGTTACCATCTTCCTTATGGGTGTGCCCATGTGTTATGTTGGCTACCAAGTATCTGAATAGCACTGACTACTTCCTTTCCCTATGCTTCATGTCCTTCAGGGGATGCTGTAGGTCATTCTGAAAGCTATGCAGACACTGTTGTTTTCTGCACAGGCCTACACAGGTGTAGCTGCTGAGCTGTCTGTGTCTGGATCACTGACCTGCACGTCCATTAACTGATGCTAAGTGTTCCACCCTTATGGGGAAAGACAATGCCCACAACACAGTTTTCCCTATGGTGTGCACATCCACTTGAGAGGCAGCATTCCTGACAGTTTCAGTTTGTCGTGGTGACTCATATGTAGTTTGTATATGGCTAAGAGTTACACTGATGAAGCTGGAAGTCCAGTCTGCCTTTCGACCATCACATCATATGTGCAGGATGTGTGTTAAACCCCCAATTATAGTGATGTCGTTAGTGACACCATATCATTTGCCTGTGCCACATGTACATTGTCATCACCATCATCTTCTTGACATCAGGCTTGTTTTTTTCCATTATGCTGGACCATCCACCAGTGGAAACTGGGAAAGCAATGCATGTAACATAGCTACGGCAGCAGGGAAATGTTTGACTCAGACCTCCCATATGCATAACATGCATATTGGTACAAAATAGTTCAGTTACTGGATTACCTAAATAAATTCTAGTATAATCCTTCTCTAATGAGTCCCATTTCTAAACCTGCTGCCTTATGCTTCTAATTTCTACTACCTCTTAAATGGTTGTATGGATAAGGCAGTCCCTATTTGCACCAAGTACAATGAGAATTTTAAAAACAACCCCCTATAGTGGAATACCCATAAAAATAAACTATAACGAGAAAAAAATGCTTCCTTCTTACAAAAGGTTTTGTTCTACCTACTTTAAGAGGACACTTAATGAAACTAGTAGAGAGATTAAGGGAACCATTAGGTTGATAACAGATGAGTATGAGCATAAATTAGTTACTAAAGCCAAATATGTCTTCACTTGAGCAAGAAGTTGACACCCAACAATGTCTGGAGATGGTCCAAAGTAATACTACCCATTCTGATCCAAAGTCAATAGCTAATATCCTAGTTGACAAGTCTAGTGCACATTTTACTTCACTCACAGTCATAGCTATTCCACAGACTCTGCAGTCCCGGGCACTCTCTTTTTCTACTGAGGAAGAAGTCCTTTCACCCCCCCCCCCTCAAAAGATAAGAATACCTCACCCATGGGCCCTGATAACCTACCAGGTTGCTTGATTATCAGTACCAAATATGACTAAATCTTGGAAAAGCGCCAGTGTAATTCCATAACATAAGGCTAAGCCAACCATGGACACTGGAAACTACATATCCACTAGTTTCACAAGCCCTGTATGTAAAGGTATGAAATGTATCTCTGACCTCATTAATCTCAACACTGAAAATCTCTTAAACCTAGACCATCATCAATTTTGCTTAGGTTCATAGGTGTGTACTAGGCTAATGGCCCTGGAACCTTTACAAGCCTAGCCCATAGGATTATCCTGGCATTGTGCCAACCAACCTTAGTTTCCAGTGGCTCGGTCGAGTAGAGCTACTGAAGTGATCTCCAGGGTGAATTTTCTATTTCCCATCCACTCATCAAGATTTCTCTTGAAGAGGGCCAGTGAGGGGCTCTGTTTGACATGCATGGGAAGTCTATTCCATAGCATGGGCAGTCTCTTGGTTATGAACCTGTCCCTCCAGCATGTTCTGTTGATTGTGGTAATGAGGTTGAGGTCTCTGGAGCATGTGGTGCAGAGGGATTGGGATTTCTTTAGATGTAGCATTTCTTAACAAAGCTGGGTCAGACATGGCTTTGTATGTCAAGCAGAGATCACATCTAAGTAGGCGATATGAGACAGAGAATAGTTTGAGTTTTTTGAGTCTGTCCATATAGGACAAGTGTTTAAGGCATAGGATCCTCTTTGTGAGGTACTTTTGTGGCCTCTACAGTTGTTGCAGGTGTCTAGTGAGGTACATGCCAAATGGGGCATTGTACTCGATAATTGGCCTAATGAAGGCATACCTCATTATGAGGAACATACCTCATTTGAGGTCTTAAAAAAGTTCACATTCCTCAAAGTTCCACATTGAAAGACTCTGTCACACACTCAGATATGAATCATATTAATTCATTAAAAGTTCTTCTTTATAAGTAAAACAAGCATATTGTAACCATCTTATAACCTTCCTAGTTGAAGTTGTTAGTAAGCCATTAGTACGTGTTCCACATTTTGCTCATTTGTTCCACATTATGAGGGCTAGTGTTCCTCATTTTGGATATGGAAGGTTGAGAGGTATGAATGAGGGAAGAGTAGAGGGAGACAATGACCTCTTTCTTCCTGGATGCAAAACCCTTAGTAATGAGATGCCCCAAAAATAGAGACATTTTTAAATATTGCTCTTACAAACATAGAAAGGTGATAGAATAACAGGTTTTGCATTAGCATGAATTTTTCTGAAGGCTATGAAGTCTGAAACTCAGTCTGTCATTATTTTCTAACATCAATCTTTAATGATTTGCCACTAATTTACAAGAAAACCAAAATTTTATGAAAAATGGACCAAAAATGTGAGCCAAAAATCTGGGCATTATGCAAAAATCTCTACTTGAGAGATATGCTGTGTTATGTTGATTAGAAAGGCTTGTGGGCTCCCCAGAGATACTTCCTAGATCTAAGCTGACCCACCCAGTGGAAGTAAGACAACCTGCAGTGCTGTTGTGAATTCCTCCTCCCAAGCAGTAATCACCCACAGCTGCAATCCATTATTAATCTACACCATCTAAAAAGTCCACCCTGTGTCTAAGAAAACTGATGGTGAGGAGAGTTCTACATGTTTAGAACAGTGATTGTAAGCATTTACTACAGGATATCTGTACAGAGGAGTACTGAATCTCAGAAGGCATGGTTCCATTTTGTCACCTACATACTGCATATGTTGGAATGTATTTAACAACAATGTGAAGCATAGGCTTTTACAATGTTATCTGTATGCATTACTTAGAAGTGTACTGATGGCATGGCCATGTTTATCAAGCCATTTCAGAGGTACACATGATTGGCAAGACTTGGAAATACATGGAAAGGACTGCTGTCTGAGAAATATGTACAAATGTTTCAAAGACAGGTCCTTTTACAGCACTTTTAGCATTTCAAATATGTTTTGTTAGCCTAAAAGGTAATTTGCCTGTTTTGTGTGGTTGGGGGCTAAGGTGAGTTACTCGTATGGCACTAACAAGGATATGTTGCTCTTCTTAATCCTTGTTTTGCATCCCACCTGTTGTTAGTATAGCACATCCGTAGACTGTTTAATGTTTCTACAGTGGGTAATAGTGACTGGCTACTGTTTTATGTTGCACCTGTAAACACTTATTTTGTAGTTATGTGATATGTATGCGTATTATACCTCCATTTTATTTTAGAACACCTACAATAATGGAAGGGAGATGCCTCAATGCATGCCAAAGACTGTACTTCACAGGGGAAGGCAAGAGATGACCCTTCATCTGCAAATATGGCAACAAATTGTTATAGAACTCAACTCCTTGGGTGGCCACAAATGAAGTTATGAACAAGTGCACCACAGAGCCACTGTTATGATCACCTCTGCCAGAAGGCGAGCAGCTGTAGTAGGCTGTGACATCTTGGTTACAGATGGAGGCCCTCCTAGGGAACCACCACTGGCCCCCTGTGAGCAGTTCCTAGCAAACCTAAGGGACACAGACAACACCCAGGATACTGCCGTACTATATGCACTGGAAGTGGGAACCAGCATTTCAGACATATCAACCACATCCCAGGAGGAGCTTCCATGTAGGCCTTGTTATGTCAACAGTTGAATACTGTTGTATAGTTAAAGGCCTCAAGGAATGCTTGCCTTCTGCAGTGGGTAAGCCAATTAGTTTGTTGTCAGTACTGCTGATCAATTTAAACAAATATTGTAGTGTGTGATATTGATATCAGGCATGTCATGAGTATTGTATCTGTAATAGTGGCAGCAGTGTTACTTTGTTAGCATATATTGTACTATAGCCGTGTCAGTATTAATGTATTCCTGTGTTTCTTGTTTTTCTTATCACATGTGAATCTGACCGTGGAACTCTGGGCCTTGTGCCACCTGATACCAGTGTCTCACCAGACTCTGATGATGATGGTGGCCAATCTGAGGCACAATCAGGGGTTGCAGAGTTTGAATCTGACACAGAAGTTGACATCCAGCCCATTGAGTCTAGCCGTAGCCAAAGTGTGGGTGAGATGTGTTGCAAGAAGATTGATGGGGTACTCGTGGGGGGGGGGGGGCTGATGTCGCTCTTTCACCTGGTGCAAGTGTCACTTCCTGTGTCACTCTACACAAGTTTAGGGCCATCATGGAGGCACGAGCACATTCCCATAGGTGCTCCAGACAAATGCTTAGGGTTGTGGATGCTTCATAGTCTGACATGCGAGACTGCCTGCTCTGTGTTGAGATTCCATGTTGCTGATTCACTGGAAAAGATAAATGGCACTTTGGAATGAGGGGTGTGTGTGTGTGTGTGTGTGTGTGTGTGTGTGTGTGTGTGTGTGTGTGTGTGTGTGTGTGTGTGTGTGTGTGTGTGTGATGGACCGATGGTCATGGAGCATGCAGTGTCTGTGATGGAATGTCTGCTGGGAGGGGAACATCGTCCTTATGGGAGTAGGTCAGCCACAATAACTGCTGATAGCCAATGTGGCCATGCCTGATCATGCTCCCATAGTGACAGTACTTCCACTGCTCCATCAGTGAGTGTGCTGTCTACACCCAGATGTGACAGGCCATGGGGTCATGGTCATGGGTGTACTCGTGAAGGGAGCTCATCCAGCAGATATCAGTCACATTCAGTTAGCAACACTGCACCTGAGTGTGGCTCTGGACATCAACATGCCAGTGCAACTCCTGGCAGAGACAGTTCTCATGGTCTGGGATGAGAATGATGAATTGCCACCTTTACCATGCATGGCTCACACCTGTACAACAGCCATGATGTAGAGCGAGCACCCGGCTTGGCTATGTTCATGCACATACTCACGCACCAGTTTCACCTGTAGAGCCCCTACAGACACACACATGACAGTTACGTTTTTTGTCTTGCCGCCCATTTTTTTTGTCCAACTGTCTGCCTTCTTCTCCTTCATACTCACACACACTCACCGACCTCCTGTGTCAGTCTAAGCTTCCTGCCCCCCCCCCCCTCACACACACACACACACAACACCCCGTGCAAGTGATAATTGTGACATATCCCTGTGTTCTACCTTTCTGATTAAGGGATACAAATTCATTGTCTGATGCTCAGAATTTACTGATTACTATATTTGCATTGGTGTTGTATGTTCATTGTACCTGTGACTTAGATTGCTTTTGGAAATTTAGAGAGTTGATAGCATCCACATGTCACAACTTTATAGTGAATGCTGTTGTTAGGGTTGTGGAGTCAGAAATTGCTATGTGTATCATTACTTTACTTTGTAACTTCTCTCTGTAATGACCACCACACGACACCCTGTTTGAGTGACGATACCTAAGCCATATCCCTGTTCTCTATCTTTTGGATTCAGGGAGACAAAGGCTTTCTATATGATCCTCAGGGTGAATAGCTAACTTACTACATAGTATATCTGCATTTGTGGTGTTTAACTAGTCATTGTACATTTAACTTATATTGGCCTTGAACAGTTCCATAGTTGTTAGCATCAAAATGTCACCAAGTTGTAGTGGATGCTCTTGTGAGGGTTGTAAAGTACAACGCTATAATGTGTATAATTACTCTTTGACATGTCTCTTACAGGATTTTCAAATCTAGATGTATGGTGCACATCACATCACAGGACATGCCATGATATTCCAGTCTTAGCATTGTATGACAGCAGGGCATTTTCATTTCCCTTTCCTCAGTGTTCTTCATTTAAAGTTCTTATTTGTTACCGCTATTTTCGTGTGTATCCGAGGGGGAACCACCAGCTGCTGTGGGTTTAGACAGACATAGGCATGCTCAATATGCCCTTGTATTTGGCTAAGAGGCAATGCATAGCATGTTCACTCACCACCTAGGGGCCTAAAACCTTCCTCCTATTCACATACATGTGCTGCATTTACAAGGTAAGCCTGAACCTGGAGTGTATTGTTTGGTAATATTATGGCATATCCTTCTATTTCATCAGTTGGTACAGTAAGCATGTAAAAGGTGGGAGAAATTCTCTTAACATGTGACGGCAGAGACATTTGGCTTATATGTGTCCATTAGCAAGCAGTAGGCCTCACGCATCAAAGATTCACACAGTCAAACCTCACCAAAGTACTGATGATCACTGCATGCCCTCAGTTTAGCACCATACATTTGTAATGGGAAATCATTACAGAGAGAAGTTAGAAAGTAATGAGACATATTGCAGTTTCTGACTTCAAAACCCTCACAAGATCAAACAGGCGGGATGCAAAACAAGGAGAGTAACAAGAGCAACACAGCCTTGTTTGTGGCATAAGAGTATCTCAGCCCCCCCCCCCCAAAGCACAGTGTACCCTTGCATGTGCTGTAACAAGAACTCACCCGTCCCCCTAAAAAAAGAACAGTCTATGAGTGTTTGTGCCATCCAACCTACCCTTCAGTTTTTGGTAACTGCATATCATAGTATTGCCAGTTAATATCCGCACATATTTTAAGGTAAATGATATAGATTGGCTTAGATACTGCATGTCTATGAATACTGGTCAGTTATATGATGAATGTCCAAGAAACACAGAACAGTAAGATAGAGCTGTATATTTGCAAGCAATAATCATAACAAGTTGTGTGATCACTAAGTACACTACATCAAAATATACTAAATATAAATGCACAAATAACAGTTTATGCCTTGTTTGTACGGAGCTGAACAGAGATGGGCTACCAGCCACAACTCAGCTGAGGTACCAGATGACTAGAGGCTTCAGAGCATCCAAAAAACATAAGTTGCCTGTTTTTTTTTTTTTTTTCCTTATTTATACTATTCACCTTTTTATTGCCTGCCGCCTCCTTTTATACTGTATTTAAATTTATTTACTGTGTACTAAACTACACTGTTAAACTGCAGTTACCTGCTACACTGTGCCTGTAAAATCAAATGTTATTGTTGTTTTCACTGTTTAACAAGCTTTCTTGTTTCCACTATTTGTCAAGTATTTACTGATATTTCTTCACTGTTTCAAAGCTATCTGTTCTGCCTGCTCTGGTTTTCCCACCAAGCAGTACTTAATTAACTGATCTGTTAACGGTTTAAATCATACTTTAGAGCCTACTGGCTAATTTTCTGCTGCTTTAAATATTTTTCATTGTCTCACTGCTATATTTCTGCTGTGTTAAATATTCTCTAGTTTTTCCAAATGAAACTTGGGTAGCTAGTAGCTATAGCATAGTCCAGATACAGGCCTGCTTCTCCTGGAACTGTTTGTAGTGTTTTGTTTGTTCTGAGCACATTTTCTAGACCATTTTGGATTGAAAGGGGCCTATCTGCACTTTTGGATGAGAATTTTGTTTGATTGGCAACTGACTGGTAAAGGGAGGCCAGTCTAGGGCTTGGAATAAGCATCCTCATTTGGTCCTTCTGAATTTTGTTGGAGTTTTTTTCAGGTTTAAGATTCTGAATAAATGAATCGTTGTATGAAAACCAACAAAATTCAATGAAAGTTCAACGCTGGTCGCCAGAATGTCCCCAATAAAGTGACAATGGTGCTTAAAAAATGACAACTTTTATTATGTACAAGAAGTAAGTTAAGTCCTTTCACCCAGCATATCTGTGTGAAAGCACTTAACATACTTCTTGTATGTAATAAAAGTTATTTTTTAAGCACCACTGTCACTTTATTGGGGACATTCTGGTGACCAGCGTTGGACTTTCATTGAAGTTTTAGATTTTGGTATTTGGGCCCCTTGTTTGCATGTCATGCAGCACTGTGCAATTGTGTGCCAAAGATGGGCAGTTAAATTCAACAAATTTTCCCTTAAAACCCAGGCAGAAATATCCATTCACTGAGCTCCACTGTGATAATTTCTGAAAAGCCACCCCTAGTGACAACAGTCTTCAACTTAGCATTATGGACAGTTGGACTACCCTTGTTTCTCCTGCCAGCCTTGTTGACATGGGTCTCTTGAGGCAGTGTAGCAATTGCCTCATGTACACAGACAACCCTCTACTAATAACACACTCCAGTAAAGAGTGTGAGGGATGTATTTACACCACAAATCTAGAATCCATGCTCTCTCTCACTCAAAACAGTAACACAGAGAAGGTAGTCAACTCACCCACCACTACATAGTCACATAGTACCACTGCTCTTACACATAGTACCCATCAAACACACAAATCCACATATGCAGAGGTTCTCTCAGAAAATTTACCAAAACACCAGAGACCTCCAAAACTCAAGTCTGCTGCAGCTACCTCAGTCTCAACAGTACCTATGACACATAGCAACACCAGTGCCTCATCCACCAAGCCCGTAAGGTGTAACACCCAAAAGTTTTTTTTGTCATTGGAGATTCAATAGTGAGACACACGGATGTCCCACTTACCAGGTTGGTCAAGGAGAAAGTCATGGTCTACTGTCTGTCCGGAGTCAGGATATGCCAAATCACGCATGCACTCATGTCTCTCAGCAACAAGTACCATTATGACTCTGTCATGGTTCATGTTGGTGTAAATGAATTGATACATACCTCATTGGACTATATGAAGAGAGACATAGTCAAGCTCTGTCCCAGGCAGGTATTTCCCTAGCCTTGAGCAGCATACTACCTTCACCTAGAATGATGCCACAGAATAAACAAAAAAAATGAGTGATTTCAATAATTGGCTTAGTTTTTGGTGTAATTCCAAGAGGATCCAGTTTCTGTCTGCCAGGGAAGCCATGGTTGACAAACCTTGCGGCTTTGCCAGAGACGGTTTGCACCTGGCACCCCTAGGCTTTCAGCTGCTGGCAAAGGCTCTTGCCTCCCCATAGTACCTTTTTTAGGCAAGGTCTCAAACAACATTACCAACATGAAATTAACCACTCAGAACAAAATAAGGGTCATGCTGCTAAATGCTAGGAGCTTAAACCAAAAATGGCACTCCATGGATACACTTCTATCACTAGAAGATATAGATGTCTGCGCAGTCACAGAAACATGGTTTAAGGCCTCACAGAGTACCCTGGCCCTGCAAGGCTAAAATGACTTCCACACCTTTAGACCACAAAAGGAACATGTGAAAACCAAAGGAGGCAGTGTTTCAATCTATATTAAAAATACATTCACCTCACATCTAGTTACAGCTCCATGGAGTTACTCCAGATCCAGGTTACAGTGGGTAAGACCCCCATTCAAGTCCTAGCCAGTTATAGATCCCCCTCCATGGGTCACAACACCCATGAAACTTTCTTAACCATGCCCTGGACCAAATTGTCCATACCCTGACAAGAGGAACATTCTAGATCTGGTTCTCACCAACATGTCAAACAGGTACACTGCTGCAACTGTTGGCCCCTCATTAGTTAAAACTGACTATAAATCAGTCATCTTCATACTGACACTAACAACAGAACTCACAAAGGGTGAAATCAGACTAAAAAAACTTCCCCAAGGCAAACTTTATCCTCCTAGGTGAAGGTATAAAAGCATTCTGAGCCCCACCCCAAGCTGAAAGTGGTAACTACGCTGAAGCTTACACTAAAGCCCTGTACAATCACACACATAAGTGTATAAACTTGGATGTACCAGATAGAATTAAAGCCAGAGCCTCAAGTAAAAATCAAGCTGCCATGGTCAACTTCCAGCATCAGCAAACTCTACAATAAAAGCAAAAAATTGCTGTCCAAGAAAATAAAGACAAGGACCCAGCAATGGAAAAGCATCCTCCTTGGCCTTAACAGGCAAATAAGACAACTTGTCAAATTGCCCAAGAGCTTCTTTGAGAGAAACCTAACAAGTACTGCCAAGGATAACTATAAGGCCTTTTACAGCTATGTTCATAACCTAGGACTCAAGCATGTGCAGAATTGGTTGGCCAACAGTATCACACACACTGACTCCACAGAGATAGCAAACCTGCTAGTGGATAGGTGTGGTGAAAATTTCACTCCTTTATCCCCTCCTAACTTACAATAAACCTTTCCCCAAACTCCCCTCCACCTTATGTATCTGAAGAGCAGGTCCTCAAAGCCCTGTTCAAGTCAAAAAATGTGGCCTGTATGGGACTAGATGACATCCCAGACTTTCTTCTAAACAGGTTAAAACATGAACTAGCATCGCCACTAAGTACCCTTTTCAATCATAGTCTAACCACAGGGTTTGCTCCTGTGAAATGCAGAACAACTACAGTTGCACAAAGGTGGCCTAGCAACAGATCTGGGGAATTACAGACCCATAAGCCTGACCGGCCTCATCTGTAAGGCCATGGAAAGTATCCTTATAGACATCATAAATAAAGACACAGGTGACCTCCAAACTCTGGACCTTACCCAATTTGACTTCGTAAAGAGTAGATCCTGCCCTTAAATCTAGTGGATTTCTTTGAAAGTATAACCAAGGCCATTGATGAGGGCAAATAACGGCATACCTCGACTTGTCAAAGACATTGGACACAATCCCACATTCAGGCATTACTGATAATTTATTTATTTATTTTTATTTATTTATTTACATTTGTTGACTAGGAGTGTCCAACTGGACACAGGTCCATTTTCAGCGGAGGCATGGGGAGAAAAGCTCCACAGTTAAAATAAACAGACAGTAGTTACATTGGATTACATAGCGATTAATAATTTAACATAGCAATTACTTACAACATATTTACAGATGAAGAACATGGTGCATCAGTAGACAACTAGAATCTATCTGTGAAGTACATAACAGACATTAACAAATGTTACAATAACAAATTCCTGCTGTATAATAAGTACTAGGCTTATGAGCATCTGAGCTTGCTATAATCAAGGTAGTTAGTGGAGTGGAAAGAAAGGTAGTGGTTGGATGGGGTGGGTGATATTAGAGTGGGAATTGCAAGGGCATAGCCAGCATGTTTTTAGGTGTGCTTTTATTAAAGTTTTGAAGTGGGTGCATGATGGTATGGAGGTAATTGTGGGTGGAAGGGAGTTCCATAATTTGGCTATGGTGCAAGAGAATAGTGCTTCAACAGCAGAGTTATTGGCTTTAGTGACCTGTAAGTGATTTTTGTTGCTGGATCTTAGTGGTCTGGTGGTGCGATAGGGTTAGAGTAGATTCTGGAGGGATGGGATGTTTAGTGGATGGTTTACTAGTTTGTGGGCGAGTGAGAGTTGATAAGCTTAACAAACTGAATGTAAACCCTTTTGCTGTAAGATGGGTTACCAACCAGCTCACAAACTGGACACACACTATCAAAATGAGTAACTCTGCATCAACCTGCAGACCTGTTACCAGTGGGGTGCCACAGGGGTCAGTGCTGAGCCCCCTACTGTTTGGTATATACTTTCAGAAGTTCAGGTCAAAACTAAAGGGTTGTGGCTGACCAGATTTGCAGATGACTGCAAATTAGGTGCAATCATTGAATCCCCAAATGATGTCAGTATACTCCAGGATGGTCTCACACAGACCAACGATTTGTGTATTAGTCATAGTATCAAACAGAATGCAAAGGAATGCATCATCCTTCAGCACAAACAATGTCCCTTTATACTATCAACTCAATAACAATACCCTAAGTACCTATGAAGTGTTAAGGGACCTGGAATTACAGGTTGACTTCGACCTTAACTTTGACTACCATGTGTCTACCATTGTAAGGAAAACTTTCCGTGTAGCTCACATGATTAGTAAAGGCATCGCCTCAAGATCAAAAGTTATAACCTCCCATACTCAGCACTTATCTGGCCCATAATTGAGTATAACTCCCCACTCTGTATGTACCATACCAAGCCTCTACAGCAATTAGAGAGAACTCAGAGGGTTCTAACAAAAATCAATGGCCTTCAGCATGTGGCTTACAAAGACCAAATAAAATCCCTGTCACTGTACTCCGTATCATTTAGACTTCTTAAGGGATACTTATGTCTGGCCTACAGAGCAACTCAAGACCCAAACCTAATTCAAAGGCTACCCATTCCAGGTACTTATATATGGCCTGCAACTTAAACAGGACATGCTGGAGGGACAGATTTATCTCCCAGCAACTGCCACTCTTTGAAATAGGACTACAAGTTCTTGTAAAACAGAGCACTTCTATGACACTGTTCAAGAAGAACCTGGATGAGTGGATGGGGCACCATAAGTTCTTACTGGGGATAACACTCACAACCCTCCTGGACATGGGCAGTCGTCACTAAAGTCAATCTTTGGTATTGACTAGTATCCCTACAGTATTACATTGGGTTGAAATGGCTAGGCTTAAAACAACCTCTGGGTTGATATCCTAGTAATCTCCTATGATCCTATGATATCAGTGTACATTCAGCTGCACTTGATTGTTTGAGGAATTACTGAATTTATTTGCTGCAAAGCTGTTTGAGTGGCAAAGAGTAAGAAGGCAACCATCTATTTTTCTGAAGGTGCATTCGAGTGAGAGTTGAAATCCAGACCTATGTAGACATATCTCATGCGTACTAACATTTTCTGCTGTGTATGTCATAGATTGAATTTCCTCATTTCAACTATTTCTCCCTTTTTTCCTCTTTTTTTTTTTTTTTGGGGGGGGGGCAATGTTTGCTCGGTGCACTACTTAGCACAAACAAGTTTGGCTGTGTTCATCTGGTTTGTGCAAAGTGTGGCAGTGAACAAACTGGATGAATGGATCACCCAGGTAGCAGACAGGACCCAGACAGCCACAATTAGAAACTGGATGCATTCAGTTAATACTATTGGCCATCACGCAAACATGGTAAGTGGCATTGCACTGATTAACAGTGAGAACTTTACAATGAATACTATGATAGAAAATGTCATGTAGTTATTCCTGTGGCAGCAGGTGTTAAGTTTAAGTCTGGAATGCAGATGGTTTTGAATCTAGTACATGCTGTGCAAACTTTGTTTTTTCTGTTGTGACATTGCAGATTATAACAATGAAGTGCAAGATACAGAACTGTTTTCTCAACCTTCTTGTGGCAACAGCTATAAGTGTAGGACAACAGTACACATTGTGCAGGGGTCAAATATAACATATTCCATTCATTTTTAATGTTGTTCCACATCACATTATAGTCATTCTCACTTATAAGACTTATAAGACTTGACATAATGTAATATTTATATGTATGAGGGCTGATGCAATAATATTGTTAGTTATTTATTTATCTATATATTGTCCATTTATTATTAAAATAATGACTGTGGGTATACTGTGTATTATGTTCATGCAAGTATTTTTCTGATATATGGACTGGCATGGTTTCCCCATTTGACTAACACAGTTACCCAAGTGCCTGTATATCAAATAACCTTGAAATTGCATTGCTTGCCACTGCTGTGCATTGCTTACCATTGAGCAAAGATGTTGCCTGGCACTGCGCACCCTTGAGTACCCTGTTTGCGTGATGTTAAGTGATGCATCACATTTTCAAATGTTGCAAAACAAAAAAGTGAGCAAAGATGTTGCCTGGCAGTGCGCACCCTCGAGTACCCTGTTTGCACGATGGTAAGTGATGCATAATATTTTCAAATAGTGCGCACGTTTTTGTTTTGCAATATCAGTAAGTGCAATACCTGCAGCTGGCAGGAAAATATCAGGAAATAAAATGCAATTGTTGGGAAAATCTCATTCTACATTGGAATTGTTCTCACGCAAACCAGATGAGCCAAGCCAAACCTGTTTATGCTAAGTGGAGCATAGTGCAAACACTGGGTCACCCCCCCCCCCCCGCAAAAAAAAAAAAAAAAAAAAAAACAGGAGAAATATTTGATTGAAATGAGGAAAAACAATCTATGGCATTGGCCCAAAAAATTTTAAATGAAAAAAAAACTCATGAAAGGAAAAAGCAAATACCATACTGTTGTACAATCCCTGAGCAGAATCAGTGCTATCTGTATAATAGCTCTCAGCCATCTATCTCCAACATGAGATTCTTAGTTTTAGCACTTGAATTTGCTTACTCGTGATCAGCACTTGTTTAGAACTTATTTTAAGCACTAAATAAGCTACTATCTACTACAGCACTCAGCCTTCCTCATTTACTAGAGGAAAACAGTTTTGGTACTTACTTTCCTCACTTGCTTAGAGAAAAAATGGCTCTTGTACTCACTTTCCTCACTTATCTAGAGGAAAATAGTTTTTTATTCAGGCATGTCCAAGAGTCAGCTCCCAGTGTTCTCTCCTGTCTATTTGATGAATCTGGGCATCTTGAGACAATGTAGAAATTGCCTCATGTACACAGACAACCCTCTCCTCCTACCACCCAACACTACAACCTGTGAGAGATCCACTTATCTAGCCAAACTGGAGGTAAAGTTATCTCAAACCAAACTGATCTTGACAGTCAAGAGGAGAAGGTAAACACTTGCATCACGCCACACTCATCACATAGTCTCACAAAATCTACACCACCAAAATCCACATATAAAAACACAAAAACATTTGTGGAGGCTTTCAATAATAATCTGCTCAAGCAACAGAGACCTCTAATGCAGAAATTTAAGCAACCTCCACCCGCCAACACAACCCAAATGGCACACATCCCGCAGACTCAGTGTGCCACTTAATGACAGCCAATAAAGCAAAACAATGTCCCCAACACACTAGTCATAGGTGACTCTATAGTCAGGCACACTGATGTCCCATTCACCAGGCTAAACAAGGAGAGGGTTACTGTCAGCTGCCTGTTGGGTGCCAGGATATGCCACATAACCCACACACGCAGGTCACTCCACAACAAGTATAAATATGACTCTGTCATTGTCCATGTTGGTGTGAATGACCTGAGATGTACCTCCCTAGACTAGATGAAAAGAGACATGGAAGAGCTCTCCGATCTTGTAGCCCAGGCAGGTATGACCCTAGCCCTAAGTAGCATTCTGCCATCACCCATAATAATACCACAGTACAAGGACAAAATAATTTACTTCAACAATTGGCTAATCTTCTGGTGTAATTTTAAAGGGATCCAGTATCTGTCTGCCTGAGATGACATGGTCTACAGACCACGATGCTTTGCCAGAGATGGCCTGCATCTGTCACCCTTTAGATTCCGGATACTGGTTAAGGTTCTTGCCACCGCTATACTGCGATTTTTTAGGCAAGGTTCAAATGACAAATTCATCACCATAACAGGAACAGGCAAGCAAAAACTGAGTTGCTAGAAGATTAAATCACAAAATGCACTCACTCAAGGCACTCCTTAAAATGGAAAACATCGATATCTGTGCAGTGACTGAGACCTGGTTGAAGACTCCAGAGAGCACCCCTGCACTACCAGGCTATAACTCATACCACACTTTTTGGCCATGCAACTTGGACCACAACACCAAAAGTGGAGGTGTGCCCATATTTATTAAGGATATCCACACCTCCAGGCTAGTTGCTCAGCATAATGCATCCAAGGTTATCCAAGTGCACCTAACTCTGGGCAAAACTGCAATACAAATTGTAGCTTGCTAAAGATCCTACACCATGCCCATAGGATTCCCACTCCTCTTTTCTTGATGTACTGGAAAATATTAGGGTTCAACCAAACACCCTAATAATGGGCGATTTCAATTACCCTACCATTAACAGGGAAAACTACTCATGTACCAACTCCTTTGTTCAATGATTTTTGGAATTCATAAACTCTAATGCCCTGAATCAACTTATCCACACCCCACCCAGGGGCAACAATATCCTAGATCTAGTCATTACCAACATAAGTGACTGGTGTTCCACACCTGAAGTCAATGCCTCATTGGTCCAATCCATATATATCCAAATCCTGCCCCCACCCACCATTAAGGAAACCACAGTAAAAAAATTCTCCCAAGCGAACTTTATGCTTCTTAATGATGAAAACAACACAAGCACCAAAATGCAAAGTATATCCAGAAAGGAAAGAAAACAACTGCCAGTATATCCAAATGATTTATTCCAAATAGCTTCTCTCTCTCTAGCGCCTCGGCTTCAAAAAGCCTTCAAGGAGTATCTCACAGTAAAAAAACAAGTAACATTTATACACACCTTCATTAATTCATTATTCAATTAAAACTGAACAATCAAATGTTAACAATGTAAAAACAATTATACAATTAAATCACACTCTTCCAGCAGCATTCAGTATTCAGCATTCATTCTTTCATGCTTCTTAAGACAGAAGTGGTGAACTTCATGACAGCCATGCAGATGGACAATACATTTATGACTACTGAATCCTACACAATTGCACTTTATAAGCACTTACACAAGTGCATGGATTGTGCTATCCCAAACAGAACCAAGACGCTATCCTCCAAAAAAAGGAAGCCAATCTGGTGGCCCCCTGCCCTAAACAAACCGTACAACAGAAGGAAGAAACTGTAGCAAAAGAGAGTAAAATCCCACAAGTGGAGGAGCTCCATGGTCAGCCTCAGTAAGAAGCTGCAATCCCTCAAAAAATCCTCCAAAGCTAGTTACGAAAACAAAATCACCACTAATTCTAAAGATAAACAAAAAGCATTCTATAGCTATGTCAATAATCTCAATGGCAACACTCAGATCTGCTCTGAGTTACAGCACAATGACACTAAATACACAGACCCAAATGATATTGCCAACATCCTGGCAGATAGATACAGTGCAAACTTTACCCTCCTCTCATCCCCTGAAAGGCCCATCTCTATACCGGAAGAATGAAAAGTTCCTGTAATCACGGCTGCACGGGTAAAAACCTCACTCTCCAAAGCCAAGAACACAGCATCCATGGGATCAAACAACATCCCAGGCTGCATTCTACATGAACTACAGAATGAACTGGCACCCCACCTAAGTACCAAGTTCAATCATAACCTCACCTCAGGCTTTGTGCTCACTGAATGGTGCACTGCGACTTTTATCCCACTCCACAAAGGGGGAGCCACCATGGAACCCAGGAACTACCACCCCATTAGCCTGATGAGCCTGGTCTGCAAGGCCATGCCATGGAACGTATCATCATGGAACTTATAAACAAAGACAGTGGTAATCTCCAAACTTTGGACCTCTCCCAGTTCAGGTTTATAAAAGGCAGATTATGTCTCCTAAACCTGATAGACTTCTTTGAAGCAGTCACCAAAGCTGTAGATGAGGGTAAGGTGGTTCACACAGCCTATCTAGATCTTGCCAAGGCTTTTGACACCATCCCCCACTCTGGAATTATAGATAAACTCACTAAACTAGGTATAAATCCCTATGTCACAAGATGGGTTGCCAACTGGCTCACTGACAGAACCCACACTGTGAAAGTAGCAGACTCCAAGTCTGACTTCAGACCAGTGACAAGTGGAGTACCACAGGGTTCAGTCCTGGGTCCTCTCCTGTTTGGTATCTACTTCTCTGAAGTACAGGCTAACACAGAAGGTCTTTGGCTAACGAAGTTCGCAGATGACTGCAAACTAGAAGCCATAATTGAAACTCCTAACGATGTGGACATCCTACAAAAGGGCCTCACTGAAACAGATGCCTGGTGTCAAAGCCATGGCCTCAAGCTCAATGCCAAAAAGTGCATTGCCATCCCCATTGGTAAAAACTCTGTACCCATGAACTACAACATAGGCGGTAGTATACTTAACACAGAAAGTGTGATAACAGACCTTGGGCCACAGGTGGACAGTAGTCTATTCTCCCCTTTGATAATCACATTGCCACAGTAGTCAGGAAATCTTGCTACGTGGCACACCTCATCATAAAAGGTTTCTCATCCAGAAAAAAAGAGGTCACTGTTCCCCTCTACTCATCACTCATTAGACCATTATAGAGTACAACACCCCTTTTGGTATGTACCTCACAAGACATCTACAACAGCTGGAAAGGCCACAAAAATACATCATAAAGAGGATTACTGGCCTCAGACAGATGCCCTACGCAGACCATCTCAAAAAACTCCAGCTTTACTCCGTCGCATATCACTTACTCCAAGGTGATCTCTGCCTAACATACAAAGCTATGTCAAACCCAGATCTATTGGACATGCTCCACTTAAAGAAATCCGAATCCCTCCGAGCTACACTCTCTAGGGACCTAAACCTTGTCACCACAATAAACAGAACATGCCGGAGGGATAGATTGCTGCCCCAGAAACTTCCCATACTCTGGAATAAACTACCTGTCTATATCAAACAAAGCTCCTCATTAGCACTCTTCAAGAAAAATCTAGATGATTGGATGGGAAATAGGAAATTACCCCGGGGATCACTTCTGTGGCTCTGTTCGACAGTGACACAGGTAAATAATTTTATTCGGTGGCAAAAGCTAGGGTACCTTTTTGGCTGGGCTTGTATAGGCCCTAGGGAAGATAGCCTAGTACCTATCAATGAACCTATGAGAAACATTAGCCTTCATAATGTGGAGCAGATGGGCAAACTGAAAACTTACTAATGGCTTACTAAAGTAGGAAGTTTACATGATGGTTAAAATATGCTGGTTTTACTTACATAAAAGATGTTTTAATGAATTAATGTGATTCATTTCTATTTACCCTGCATATCAATGAAAAGTTTCATAAAACTGGGTGCATGACAAACCCTCTCACTGTGGAAGATCATGCCCCAAAATGATGTGCGTGAGAGGTATGGTGTGTAGTCCTGGTGATCATAGTGGCATTTCATGCAAATTTGTGGAACAGAGCTTGCAAGCTTTCACAGCCAGCAACTTTACATGGAAATGTTATCCATGTTCATAAAAGAGGTTTCACTCCAGCAACACTGCTGCAAGCTACAAAACCTTGCTTATGCATGCTCCACCTCATTAATATGCACGGCATGACGCCACGCAATGAGTAACATCTAGTCCATGGTATGGTTACACTCCATGTAGGCTCTGCATGAAACCTACATGGATTTTTTGGATCCTGGAGAATGTTTTTGCAGGAAGACATGCCTACTGCTACATAAATATTCCCCAGCCTGGTATTATAGTGATCTCACACAAGTATTAATCAAATTGAGTCTACAGGAAAACTGTTGACTAAACCCAAAATTTGACATATTTGATACCTCAATACACACACACACACACACACACACACACACACACACACACACACACACACATATATATATATACTGACTTTAGTCGAGTAGCCCATAAGTTGACTTCAGAAATGTTGACCACAAAAAGTCAGCGAACCAAACGTTGACACATTCCCACAAAAACAAATAACTGCACTATTCACACTCCCTAATGATTATGGGTCTACTTCACTTCACCTAAAACTCATTTGACTGACACCCAAATTACCTAAATTTCAAACGTGGGTTTGTCTGTTTATATTTTTATTTGCAAATGTTTTGTGCATTCCCAGCAGTAGTGGCAGTCTGTAGAGTACTGTAAGGCAAGTTAAAGGTATATGCCCTTTTCCCCTACTGTAGTGCAATCCTGGAGTTAGTGTATTTATATATATATATATATATATATATATATATATATATATATATATATATATATATATATGTGTGTGTGTATAGTGCATGGAATGCTCACTGCAGCGAAAGTGCACTTAATCGAAAATGCACTTACGCATAGCTCAGTACAACGAACTGATGTTGTACTGAACTTCCGTGCAGTACTCACAGACCTTAGGGTTAGGGCACGGGTCATAGTAAGGGGTTAGTCCGTGACAACTGCACAACCTTAGGGTTAGGGCATGGGTTACTATCCCCTTACCCTAACCCTAAGGTCCATGACTATCGCACCATAGTGGAGGACATAGCTTGTTTTTTATGTCCTCCACTGTGATGCGGTGTTTTCGGTGAAGTGCATGAACTTTCATTCTTGTAATAGGAATCTCTCTCTCTCTCTCTCTCTCTATATATATATATATATATATATATATATATATATATATATATATATATATATATATATATATATATATATATATATATATACAATTAGGGATGTGTGGGTGTCACAGCCTCCCACATTGGGCAGTGTGGGGGCATATGCCCCCACCTAGTTTGTTTGTACATTGTCCAGTTTCTGTTAAGAGGGTAAGTAAGTAGTTTTTTTAATTTCTAGAAAGAGGTAGTTATTGGTGTTCTAAGTGTAAATGTCCATGGTTTAAGATTAAGGATGTTGAAATGTAGCATTGTAAGTTGTCAGTGAAATGAGTTGTCAGTCATTTGAAATTTATGTCATTTGGGTGTCAGTAAAATGAAAGTCAGTCAAATGTGTTTTAGTTGAAGTGAAGTAGATCCCTAATTATATATACACAAACCCTAGGGAAAGAAAATATTCTTCTACCTGGAGATTATCGATCTCACACATCTGTCAATCATCCTAATATACTGACCAAATGTAGTCGATTAAGCAGACGTTGACAAACAAGCATTCTGACCAAATTCAAGACCTACATAACACACACACTCACACACACACACACACACACACACACACACACACACACACACACACATGCATACACAAATATGGGTATGGTTATATTCATTGAAAGAACCATTCACCAGCAGCCACTTTCACAGAAAAGAATTGACCACTCATTACCTTATAAAATACTTAAATTAAATGTCAGTATTGCCTCCAACATACACAACCTATATCACAATAATTGATCCAAGTAGCATACAGTACCTAAGGAATTAATTGACAGTATCCTGAAATAATGGACAGTGCAGTAGTGTAGTAGTTAGCACAGTCACCTCACAAGAAGAGGTTCTCTGGTTTGATTCTCTGCTGCCGTGCTTTCTGTGTGGAGTCTGCATGTACTTCCTGCATTCATGTGAGATTCCTACAGGTGCTTCAGCTTCCTCCCACATTCCAAAGACATGCAGTAGGTGGATTGGACACTCTAAATTGGCTTTAGGTGTGAGTGTGTGCATTCAAGTGTGCGGTGCACCTTCTGAGGAGGGTTGGGCATCGAGTTAGCAACTGAATCCTGTAAAACCAGTATCTGCTACAGAAACAATGATTGCTGAAGGGAGTTTGTTGCCTGATGTTGAATGCATGAGTATGAATCCAGGATGTAGGAGGAGAATCCTGATCATGCTCCCATAGTGACAGTACTTCCACTGCTCCATCAGTGAGTGTGCTGTCTACACCCAGATGTGGCAGGCCATGGGGTCATGGTCATGGGTGTACTCATGAAGGGAGCTCATCCAGCAGATATCAGTCACATTCAGTTAGCAACACTGCACCTGAGTGTGGCTCTGGACATCAACATGCCAGTGCAACTCCTGGCAGAGACAGTTCTCATGGTCTGGGATGAGAATGATGAATTGCCACCTTTACCATGCATGGCTCACACCTGTACAACAGCCATGATGTAGAGCGAGCACCCGGCTTGGCTATGTTCATGCACATACTCACGCACCAGTTTCACCTGTAGAGCCCCTACAGACACACACATGACAGTTACGTTTTTTGTCTTGCCGCCCATTTTTTTTGTCCAACTGTCTGCCTTCTTCTCCTTCATACTAACACACACTCACCGACCTCCTGTGTCAGTCTAAGCTTCCTGCCCCCCCCCCACACACACACACACACAACACCCTGTGCAAGTGATAATTGTGACATATCCCTGTGTTCTACCTTTCTGATTAAGGGATACAAATTCATTGTCTGATGCTCAGAATTTACTGATTACTATATTTGCATTGGTGTTGTATGTTCATTGTACCTGTGACTTAGATTGCTTTTGGAAATTTAGAGAGTTGATAGCATCCACATGTCACAACTTTATAGTGAATGCTGTTGTTAGGGTTGTGGAGTCAGAAATTGCTATGTGTATCATTACTTTACTTTGTAACTTCTCTCTGTAATGACCACCACACGACACCCTGTTTGAGTGACGATACCTAAGCCATATCCCTGTTCTCTATCTTTTGGATTCAGGGAGACAAAGGCTTTCTATATGATCCTCAGGGTGAATAGCTAACTTACTACATAGTATATCTGCATTTGTGGTGTTTAACTAGTCATTGTACATTTAACTTATATTGGCCTTGAACAGTTCCATAGTTGTTAGCATCAAAATGTCACCAAGTTGTAGTGGATGCTCTTGTGAGGGTTGTAAAGTACAACGCTATAATGTGTATAATTACTCTTTGACATGTCTCTTACAGGATTTTCAAATCTAGATGTATGGTGCACATCACATCACAGGACATGCCATGATATTCCGGTCTTAGCATTGTATGACAGCAGGGCATTTTCATTTCCCTTTCCTCAGTGTTCTTCATTTAAAGTTCTTATTTGTTACCGCTATTTTCGTTTGTATCCGAGGGGGAACCACCAGCTGCTGTGGGTTTAGACAGACATAGGCATGCTCAATATGCCCTTGTATTTGGCTAAGAGGCAATGCATAGCATGTTCACTCACCACCTAGGGGCCTAAAACCTTCCTCCTATTCACATACATGTGCTGCATTTACAAGGTAAGCCTGAACCTGGAGTGTATTGTTTGGTAATATTATGGCATATCCTTCTATTTCATCAGTTGGTACAGTAAGCATGTAAAAGGTGGGAGAAATTCTCTTAACATGTGACGGCAGAGACATTTGGCTTATATGTGTCCATTAGCAAGCAGTAGGCCTCACGCATCAAAGATTCACACAGTCAAACCTCACCAAAGTACTGATGATCACTGCATGCCCTCAGTTTAGCACCATACATTTGTAATGGGAAATCATTACAGAGAGAAGTTAGAAAGTAATGAGACATATTGCAGTTTCTGACTTCAAAACCCTCACAAGATCAAACAGGCGGGATGCAAAACAAGGAGAGTAACAAGAGCAACACATCCTTGTTTGTGGCATAAGAGTATCTCAGCCCCCCCCCCCCAAAGCACAGTGTACCCTTGCATGTGCTGTAACAAGAACTCACCCGTCCCCCTAAAAAAAGAACAGTCTATGAGTGTTTGTGCCATCCAACCTACCCTTCAGTTTTTGGTAACTGCATATCATAGTATTGCCAGTTAATATCCGCACATATTTTAAGGTAAATGATATAGATTGGCTTAGATACTGCATGTCTATGAATACTGGTCAGTTATATGATGAATGTCCAAGAAACACAGAACAGTAAGATAGAGCTGTATATTTGCAAGCAATAATCATAACAGGTTGTGTGATCACTAAGTACACTACATCAAAATATACTAAATATAAATGCACAAATAACAGTTTATGCCTTGTTTGTACGGAGCTGAACAGAGATGGGCTACCAGCCACAACTCAGCTGAGGTACCAGATGACTAGAGGCTTCAGAGCATCCAAAAAACATAAGTTGCCTGTTTTGTTTTTTTTTTTTTCCTTATTTATACTATTCACCTTTTTATTGCCTGCCGCCTCCTTTTATACTGTATTTAAATTTATTTACTGTGTACTAAACTACACTGTTAAACTGCAGTTACCTGCTACACTGTGCCTGTAAAATCAAATGTTATTATTGTTTTCACTGTTTAACAAGCTTTCTTGTTTCCACTATTTGTCAAGTATTTACTGATATTTTTTCACTGTTTCAAAGCTATCTGTTCTGCCTGCTCTGGTTTTCCCACCAAGCAGTACTTAATTAACTGATCTGTTAACGGTTTAAATCATACTTTAGAGCCTACTGGCTAATTTTCTGCTGCTTTAAATATTTTTCATTGTCTCACTGCTATATTTCTGCTGTGTTAAATATTCTCTAGTTTTTCCAAATGAAACTTGGGTAGCTAGTAGCTAGAGCATAGTCCAGATACAGGCCTGCTTCTCCTGGAACTGTTTGTAGTGTTTTGTTTGTTCTGAGCACATTTTCTAGACCATTTTGGATTGAAAGGGACCTATCTGCACTTTTGGATGAGAATTTTGTTTGATTGGCAACTGACTGGTAAAGGGAGGCCAGTCTAGGGCTTGGAATAAGCATCCTCATTTGGTCCTTCTGAATTTTGTTGGAGTTTTTTTCAGGTTTAAGATTTTGAATAAATGAATCATTGTATGAAAACCAACAAAATTCAATGAAAGTTCAACGCTGGTCGCCAGAATGTCCCCAATAAAGTGACAATGGTGCTTAAAAAATGACAACTTTTATTATGTACAAGAAGTAAGTTAAGTCCTTTCACCCAGCATATCTGTGTGAAAGCACTTAACATACTTCTTGTATGTAATAAAAGTTATTTTTTAAGCACCACTGTCACTTTATTGGGGACATTCTGGTGACCAGTGTTGGACTTTCATTGAGGTTTTAGATTTTGGTATTTGGGCCCCTTGTTTGCATGTCATGCAGCACTGTGCAATTGTGTGCCAAAGATGGGCAGTTAAATTCAACAAATTTTCCCTTAAAACCCAGGCAGAAATATCCATTCACTGAGCTCCACTGTGATAATTTCTGAAAAGCCACCCCTAGTGACAACAGTCTTCAACTTAGCATTATGGACAGTTGGACTACCCTTGATTCTCCTGCCAGCCTTGTTGACATGGGTCTCTTGAGGCAGTGTAGCAATTGCCTCATGTACACAGACAACCCTCTACTAATAACAGTTCCAGTAAAGAGTGTGAGGGATGTATTTACACCACAAATCTAGAATCCATGCTCTCTCTCACTCAAAACAGTAACACAGAGAAGGTAGTCAACTCACCCACCACTACATAGTCGCATAGTACCACTGCTCTTACACATAGTACCCATCAAACACACAAATCCACATATGCAGAGGTTCTCTCAGAAAATTTACCAAAACACCAGAGACCTCCAAAACTCAAGTCTGCTGCAGCTACCTCAGTCTCAACAGTACCTATGACACATAGCAACACCAGTGCCTCATCCACCAAGCCCGTAAGGTGTAACACCCAAAAAACAAGTTTTTTTGTCATTGGAGACTCAATAGTGAGACACACGGATGTCCCACTTACCAGGTTGGTCAAGGAGAAAGTCATGGTCTACTGTCTGTCCGGAGTCAGGATATGCCAAATCACGCATGCACTCATATCTCTCAGCAACAAGTACCATTATGACTCTGTCATGGTTCATGTTGGTGTAAATGAATTGATACATACCTCATTGGACTATATGAAGAGAGACATAGTCAAGCTCTGTCCCAGGCAGGTATTTCCCTAGCCTTGAGCAGCATACTACCTTCACCTAGAATGATGCCACAGAATAAACAAAAAAATGAGTGATTTCAATAATTGGCTTAGTTTTTGGTGTAATTCCAAGAGGATCCAGTTTCTGTCTGCCAGGGAAGCCATGGTTGACAAACCTTGCGGCTTTGCCAGAGACGGTTTGCACCTGGCACCTCTAGGCTTTCAGCTGCTGGCAAAGGCTCTTGCCTCCCCATAGTACCTTTTTTAGGCAAGGTCTCAAACAACATTACCAACATGAAATTAACCACTCAGAACAAAATAAGGGTCATGCTGCTAAATGCTAGGAGCTTAAACCAAAAATGGCACTCCATGGATACACTTCTATCACTAGAAGATATAGATGTCTGCGCAGTCACAGAAACATGGTTTAAGGCCTCACAGAGTACCCTGGCCCTGCAAGGCTAAAATGACTTCCACACCTTTAGACCACAAAAGGAACATGTGAAAACCAAAGGAGGCAGTATTTCAATCTATATTAAAAATACATTCACCTCACATCTAGTTACAGCTCCATGGAGTTACTCCAGATCCAGGTTACAGTGGGTAAGACCCCCATTCAAGTCCTAGCTAGTTATAGATCCCCTCCATGGGTCACAACACCCATGAAACTTACTTAACCATGCCCTGGACCAAATTGTCCATACCCTGACAAGAGGAACATTCTAGATCTGGTTCTCACCAACATGTCAAACAGGTACACTGCTGCAACTGTTGGCCCCTCATTAGTTAAAACTGACTATAAATCAGTCATCTTCATACTGACACTAACAACAGAACTCACAAAGGGTGAAATCAGACTAAAAAACTTCCCCAAGGCAAACTTTATCCTCCTAGGTGAAGGTATAAAAGCATTCCGAGCCCCACCCCAAGCTGAAAGTGGTAACTACGCTGAAGCTTACACTAAAGCCCTGTACAATCACACACATAAGTGTATAAACTTGGATGTACCAGATAGAATTAAAGCCAGAGCCTCAAGTAAAAATCAAGCTGCCATGGTCAACTTCCAGCATCAGCAAACTCTACAATAAAAGCAAAAAATTGCTGTCCAAGAAAATAAAGACAAGGACCCAGCAATGGAAAAGCATCCTCCTTGGCCTTAACAGGCAAATAAGACAACTTGTCAAATTGCCCAAGAGCTTCTTTGAGAGAAACCTAACAAGTACTGCCAAGGATAACTATAAGGCCTTTTACAGCTATGTGCATAACCTAGGACTCAAGCATGTGCAGAATTGGTTGGCCAACAGTATCACACACACTGACTCCACAGAGATAGCAAACCTGCTAGTGGATAGGTGTGGTGAAAATTTCACTCCTTTATCCCCTCCTAACTTACAATAAACCTTTCCCCAAACTCCCCTCCACCTTACGTATCTGAAGAGCAGGTCCTCAAAGCCCTGTTCAAGTCAAAAAATTTGGCCTGTATGGGACTAGATGACATCCCAGACTTTCTTCTAAACAGGTTAAAACATGAACTAGCATCGCCACTAAGTACCCTTTTCAATCATAGTCTAACCACAGGGTTTGCTCCTGTGAAATGCAGAACAACTACAGTTGCACAAAGGTGGCCTAGCAACAGATCTGGGGAATTACAGACCCATAAGCCTGACCGGCCTCATCTGTAAGGCCATGGAAAGTATCCTTATAGACATCATAAATAAAGACACAGGTGACCTCCAAACTCTGGACCTTACCCAATTTGACTTCGTAAAGAGTAGATCCTGCCCTTAAATCTAGTGGATTTCTTTGAAAGTATAACCAAGGCCATTGATGAGGGCAAATAACGGCATACCTCGACTTGTCAAAGACATTGGACACAATCCCACATTCAGGCATTACTGATAATTTATTTATTCATTTTTATTTATTTATTTACATTTGTTGACCGGGAGTGTCCAACTGGACGCAGGTCCATTTTCAGCGGAGGCTGGGGAGAAAAGCTCCACAGTTAAAATAAACAGACAGTAGTTACATTGGATTACATAGCGATTAATAATTTAACATAGCAATTACTTACAACATATTTACAGATGAAGAACATGGTACATCAGTAGACAACTAGAATCTTTATCTGTGAAGTACATAACAGACATTAACAAATGTTACAATAACAAGTTCCTGCTGTATAATAAGTACTAGGCTTATGAGCATCTGAGCTTGCTATAATCAAGGTAGTTAGTGGAGTGGAAAGAAAGGTAGTGGTTGGATGGGGTGGGTGATATTAGAGTGGGAATTGCAAGGGCATAGCCAGCATGTTTTTAGGTGTGCTTTTAGTAAAGTTTTGAAGTGGGTGCATGATGGTATGGAGGTAATTGTGGGTGGAAGGGAGTTCCATAATTTGGCTATGGTGCAAGAGAATAGTGCTTCAACAGCAGAGTTATTGGCTTTAGTGACCTGTAAGTGATTTTTGTTGCTGGATCTTAGTGGTCTGGTGGTGCGATAGGGTTAGAGTAGATTCTGGAGGGATGGGATGTTTAGTGGATGGTTTACTAGTTTGTGGGAGAGTGAGAGTTGATAAGCTTAACAAACTGAATGTAAACCCTTTTGCTGTAAGATGGGTTACCAACCAGCTCACAAACTGGACACACACTATCAAAGTGAGTAACTCTGCATCAACCTGCAGACCTGTTACCAGTGGGGTGCCACAGGGGTCAGTGCTGAGCCCCCTACTGTTTGGTATATACTTTCAGAAGTTCAGGTCAAAACTAAAGGGTTGTGGCTGACCAGATTTGCAGATAACTGCAAATTAGGTGCAATCATTGAATCCCCAAATTATGTCAGTATACTTCAGGATGGTCTCACACAGACCAACGATTTGTGTATTAGTCACAGTATCAAACAGAATGCAAAGGAATGCATCATCCTTCAGCAGAAACAATGTCCCTTTATACTAGCAACTCAATAACAATACCCTAAGTACCTATGAAGTGTTAAGGGACCTGGAATTACAGGTTGGCTTCGACCTTAACTTTGACTACCATGTGTCTACCATTGTAAGGAAAACTTTCCGTGTAGCTCACATGATTAGTAAAGGCATCGCCTCAAGATCAAAAGTTATAACCTCCCATACTCAGCACTTATCTGGCCCATAATTGAGTATAACTCCCCACTCTGTATGTACCATACCAAGCCTCTACAGCAATTAGAGAGAACTCAGAGGGTTCTAACAAAAATCAATGGCCTTCAGCATGTGGCTTACACAGACCAAATAAAATTCCTGTCACTGTACTCCGTATCATATAGACTTCTTAAGGGATACTTATGTCTGGCCTACAGAGCAACTCAAGACCCAAACCTAATTCAAAGGCTACCCATTCCAGGTACTTATATATGGCCTGCAACTTAAACAGGACATGCTGGAGGGACAGATTTATCTCCCAGCAACCGCCACTCTTTGAAATAGGACTACAAGTTCTTGTAAAACAGAGCACTTCTATGACACTGTTCAAGAAGAACCTGGATGAGTGGATGGTGCACCATAAGTTCTTACTGGGGATAACACTCACAACCCTCCTGGACATGGGTAGTCGTCACTAAAGTCAATCTTTGGTATTGACTAGTATCTCTACAGTATTACATTGGGTTGAAATGGCTAGGCTTAAAACGACCTCTGGGTTGATATCCTAGTAATCTCCTATGATCCTATGATATCAGTGTACATTCAGATGCACTTGATTGTTTGAGGAATTACTGAATTTATTTGCTGCAAAGCTGTTTGAGTGGCAAAGAGGAAGAAGGCACCCATCTATTTTTCTGAAGGTGCATTCGAGTGAGAGTTGAAATCCAGACCTATGTAGACATATCTCATGCGTACTAACATTTTCTGCTGTGTATGTCATAGATTGAATTTCTCCCTTTTTTCCTCTTTTTTTTTTTTTTTGGGGGGGGGGGGGCAATGTTTGCTCGGTGCACTACTTAGCACAAACAAGTTTGGCTGTGTTCATCTGGTTTGTGCAAAGTGTGGCAGTGAACAAACTGGATGAATGGATCACCCAGGTAGCAGACAGGACCCAGACAGCCACAATTAGAAACTGGATGCATTCAGTTAATACTATTGGCCATCACGCAAACATGGTAAGTGGCATTGCACTGTGATTAACAGTGAGAACTTTACAATGAATACTTTGATAGAAAATGTCATGTAGTTATTCCTGTGGCAGCAGGTGTTAAGTTTAAGTCTGGAATGCAGATGGTTTTGAATCTAGTACATGCTGTGCAAACTTTGTTTTTTCTGTTGTGACATTGCAGATTATAACAATAAAGTGCAAGATACAGAACTGTTTTCTCAACCTTCTTGTGGCAACAGCTATAAGTGTAGGACAACAGTACACATTGTGCAGGGTTCAAATATAACATATTCCATTCATTTTTAATGTTGTTCCACATCACATTATAGTCATTCTCACTTATAAGACTTATAAGACTTGACATAATGTAACTAATATTTATATGTATGAGGGCTGATGCAATAATATTGTTAGTTATTTATTTATTTATCTATATATTGTCCATTTATTATTAAAATAATGACTGTGGGTATACTGTGTATTATGTTCATGCAAGTATTTTTCTGATATATGGACTGGCATGGTTTCCCCATTTGACTAACACAGTTACCCAAGTGCCTGTATATCAAATAACCTTGAAATTGCATTGCTTGCCACTGCTGTGCATTGCTTACCATTGAGCAAAGATGTTGCCTGGCACTGCGCACCCTTGAGTACCCTGTTTGCGTGATGTTAAGTGATGCATCACATTTTCAAATGTTGCAAAACAAAAAAGTGAGCAAAGATGTTGCCTGGCAGTGCACACCCTTGAGTACCCTGTTTGCACGATGGTAAGTGATGCATAACATTTTCAAATAGTGCGCACGTTTTTGTTTTGCAATATCAGTAAGTGCAATACCTGCAGCTGGCAGGAAAATATCAGGAAATAAAATGCAATTGTTGGGAAAATCTCATTCTACATTAGAATTGTTCTCACGCAAACCAGATGAGCACAGCCAAACCTGTTTATGCTAAGTGGAGCATAGTACAAACACTGGGTCACCCCCCCCCCCCCGCAAAAAAAAAAAAAAAAAACAGGAGAAATATTTGATTGAAATGAGGAAAAACAATCTATGGCATTGGCCCAAAAAATTTTAAATGAAAAAAAAACTCATGAAAGGAAAAAGCAAATGCCATACTGTTGTACAATCCCTGAGCAGAATCAGTGCTATCTGTATAATAGCTCTCACCCATCTATCTCCAACATGAGATTCTTAGTTTTAGCACTTGAATTTGCTTACTCGTGATCAGCACTTGTTTAGAAATTATTTTAAGCACTAAATAAGCTACTAACTACTACAGCACTCAGCCTTCCTCATTTACTAGAGGAAAACAGTTTTGGTACTTACTTTCCTCACTTGCTTAGAGAAAAAATGGCTCTTGTACTCACTTTCCTCACTTATCTAGAGGAAAATAGTTTTTTATTCAGGCATGTCCAAGAGTCAGCTCCCAGTGTTCTCTCCTGTCTATTTGATGAATCTGGGCATCTTGAGACAATGTAGAAATTGCCTCATGTACACAGACAACCCTCTCCTCCTACCACCCAACACTACAACCTGTGAGAGATCCACTTATCTAGCCAAACTGGAGGTAAAGTTATCTCAAACCAAACTGATCTTGACAGTCAAGAGGAGAAGGTAAACACTTGCATCACTCCACACTCATCACATAGTCTCACAAAATCTACACCACCAAAATCCACATATAGAAACACAAAAACATTTGTGGAGGCTTTCAATAATAATCTGCTCAAGCAACAGAGACCTCTAATGCAGAAATTTAAGCAACCTCCACCTGCCAACACAACCCAAATGGCACACATCCCGCAGACTCAGTGTGCCACTTAATGACAGCCAATAAAGCAAAACAATGTCCCCAACACACTAGTCATAGGTGACTCTATAGTCAGGCACACTGATGTCCCATTCACCAGGCTAAACAAGGAGAGGGTTACTGTCAGCTGCCTGTTGGGTGCCAGGATATGCCACATAACTCACACACGCAGGTCACTCCACAACAAGTATAAATATGACTCTGTCATTGTCCATGTTGGTGTGAATGACCTGAGATGTACCTCCCTGGACTACATGAAAAGAGACATGGAAGAGCTCTCCGATCTTGTAGCCCAGGCAGGTATGACCCTAGCCCTAAGTAGCATTCTGCCATCACCCATAATAATACCACAGTACAAGGACAAAATAATTTACTTCAACAATTGGCTAAGCTTCTGGTGTAATTTTAAAGGGATACAGTATCTGTCTGCCTGAGATGACATGGTCTACAGACCACAATGCTTTGCCAGAGATGGCCTGCATCTGTCACCCTTTAGATTCCGGATACTGGCTAAGGTTCTTGCCACCGCTATAGTGCAATTTTTTTAGGCAAGGTTCAAATGACAAATTCATCACCATAACAGGAACAGGCAAGCAAAAACTGAGGGTAATGCTACTCAATGCTAGAAGATTAAATCACAAAATGCACTCACTCAAGGCACTCCTTAAAATGGAAAACATCGATATCTGTGCAGTGACTGAGACCTGGTTGAAGACTCCAGAGAGCACCCCTGCACTACCAGGCTATAACTCATACCACACTTTTTGGCCATGCAACTTGGACCAGAACACCAAAAGTGGAGGTGTGCCCATATTCATTAAGGATATCCACACCTCCAGGCTAGTTGCTCAGCATAATGCATCCAAGGTTATCCAAGTGCACCTAACTCTGGGCAAAACTGCAATACAAATTGTAGCTTGCTAAAGATCCTACACCATGCCCATAGGATTCCCACTCCTCTTTTCTTGATGTACTGGAAAATATTAGGGTTCAACCAAACACCCTAATAATGGGCGATTTCTATTACCCTACCATTAACAGGGAAAACTACTCATGTACCAACTCCTTTGTTCAACGATTTTTGGAATTCATAAACTCTAATGCCCTGAATCAACTTATCCACACCCCACCCAGGGGCAACAATATCCTAGATCTAGTCATTGCCAACATAAGTGACTGGTGTTCCACACCTGAAGTCAATGCCTCATTGGTCCAATCCATATATATCCAAATCCTGCCCCCACCCACCGTTAAGGAAACCACAGTAAAAAAATTCTCCCAAGCCAACTTTATGCTTCTTAATGATGAAAACAACACAAGCACCAAAATGCAAAGTATATCCAGAAAGGAAAGAAAACAACTGCCAGTATATCCAAATGATTTATTCCAAATAGCTTCTCTCTCTCTAGCGCCTCGGCTTCAAAAAGCCTTCAAGGAGTATCTCACGGTAAAAAAACAAGTAACATTTATACACACCTTCATTAATTCATTATTCAATTAAAACTGAACAATCAAATGTTAACAATGTAAAAACAATTATACAATTAAATCACACTCTTCCAGCAGCATTCAGTATTCAGCATTCATTCTTTCATGCTTCTTAAGACAGAAGTGGTGAACTTCATGACAGCCATGCAGATGGACAATACATTTATGACTACTGAATCCTACACAATTGCACTTTATAAGCACTTACACAAGTGCATGGATTGTGCTATCCCAAACAGAACCAAGACGCTATCCTCCAAAAAAAGGAAGCCAATCTGCTGGCCCCCTGCCCTAAACAAACTGTACAACAGAAGGAAGAAACTGTAGCAAAAGAGAGTAAAATCCCACAAGTGGAGGAGCTCCATGGTCAGCCTCAGTAAGAAGCTGCAATCCCTCAAAAAATCCTCCAAAGCTAGTTATGAAAACAAAATCACCACTAATTCTAAAGACAAACAAAAAGCATTCTATAGCTATGTCAATAATCTCAATGGCAACACTCAGATCTGCTCTGAGTTACAGCACAATGGCACTAAATACACAGACCCAAATGATATTGCCAACATCCTGGCAGATAGATACAGTGCAAACTTTACCCTCCTCTCATCCCCTGAAAGGCCCATCTCTATACCGGAAGAATGAAAAGTTCCTGTAATCACGGCTGCACGGGTAAAAACCTCACTCTCCAAAGCCAAGAACACAGCATCCATGGGATCAAACAACATCCCAGGCTGCATTCTACATGAACTACAGAACGAACTGGCACCCCACCTAAGTACCAAGTTCAATCATAACCTCACCTCAGGCTTTGTGCTCACTGAATGGTGCACTGCGACTTTTATCCCACTCCACAAAGGGGGAGCCACCATGGTACCCAGGAACTACCACCCCATTAGCCTGATGAGCCTGGTCTGCAAGGCCATGCCATGGAACGTATCATCATGGAACTTATAAACAAAGACAGTGGTAATCTCCAAACTTTGGACCTCTCCCAGTTCAGGTTTATAAAAGGCAGATTATGTCTCCTAAACCTGATAGACTTCTTTGAAGCAGTCACCAAAGCTGTAGATGAGGGTAAGGTGGTTCACACAGCCTATCTAGATCTTGCCAAGGCTTTTGACACCATCCCCCACTCTGGAATTATAGATAAACTCACTAAACTAGGTATAAATCCCTATGTCACAAGATGGGTTGCCAACTGGCTCACTGACAGAACCCACACTGTGAAAGTAGCAGACTCCAAGTCTGACTTCAGACCAGTGACAAGTGGAGTACCACAGGGTTCAGTCCTGGGTCCTCTCTTGTTTGGTATCTACTTCTCTGAAGTACAGGCTAACACAGAAGGTCTTTGGCTAACGAAGTTCGCAGATGACTGCAAACTAGAAGCCATAATTGAAACTCCTAACGATGTGGACATCCTACAAAAGGGCCTCACTGAAACAGATGCCTGGTGTCAAAGCCATGGCCTAAAGCTCAATGCCAAAAAGTGCATTGCCATCCCCATTGGTAAAAACTCTGTACTTATGAACTACAACATAGGCGGTAGTATACTTAACACAGAAAGTGTGATAACAGACCTTGGGCCACAGGTGGACAGTAGTCTATTCTCTCCTTTGATAATCACATTGCCACAGTAGTCAGGAAATCTTGCTAGGTGGCACACCTCATCATAAAAGGTTTCTCATCCAGAAAAAAAGAGGTCACTGTTCCCCTCTACTCATCACTCATTAGACCATTATAGAGTACAACGCCCCTTTTGGTATGTACCTCACAAGACATCTACAACAGCTGGAAAGGCCACAAAAATACCTCATAAAGAGGATTACTGGCCTGAGACAGATGCCCTACGCAGACCATCTCAAAAAACTCCAGCTTTACTCCGTCGCATATCACTTACTCCAAGGTGATCTCTGCCTAACATACAAAGCTATGTCAAACCCAGATCTATTGGACATGCTCCACTTAAAGAAATCCGAATCCCTCCGAGCTACACTCTCTAGGGACCTAAACCTTGTCACCACAATAAACAGAACATGCCGGAGGAATAGATTGCTGCCCCAGAAACTTCCCATACTCTGGAATAAACTACCTGTCTTTATCAAACAAAGTTCCTCATTAGCACTCTTCAAGAAAAATCTAGATGATTGGATCTGAAATAGGAAATTACCCCGGGGATCACTTCTGTGGCTCTGTTCGACAGTGACACAGTTAAATAATTTTCTTCGGTGGCAAAAGCTAGGGTACCTTTTTGGCTGGGCTTGTATAGGCCCTAGGGAAGATAGCCTAGTACCTATCAATGAACCTATGAGAAACATTAGCCTTCATAATGTGGAGCAGATGGGCAAACTGTGAAAACTTACTAATGGCTTACTAAAGTAGGAAGTTTACATGATGGTTAAAATATGCTGGTTTTACTTACATAAAAGATGTTTTAATGAATTAATGTGATTCATTTCTATTTACCCTGCATATCAATGAAAAGTTTCATAAAACTGGGTGCATGACAAACCCTCTCACTGTGGAAGATCATGCCCTAAAATGATGTGCGTGAGAGGTATGGTGTGTAGTCCTGGTGATCATAGTGGCATTTCATGCAAATTTGTGGAACAGAGCTTGCAAGCTTTCACAGCCAGCAACTTTACATGGAAATGTTATCCATGTTCATAAAAGAGGTTTCACTCCAGCAACACTGCTGCAAGCTACAAAACCTTGCTTATGCATGCTCCACCTCATTAATATGCACGGCATGACGCCACGCAATGAGTAACATCTAGTCCATGGTATGGTTACACTCCATGTAGGCTCTGCATGAAACCTACATGGATTTTTTGGATCCTGGAGAATGTTTTTGCAGGAAGACATGCCTACTGCTACATAAATATTCCCCAGCCTGGTATTATAGTGATCTCACACAAGTATTAATCAAATTGAGTCTACAGGAAAACTGTTGACTAAACCCAAAATTTGACATATTTGATACCTCAATACACACACACACACACACACACACACACACACACACACACATATATATATATACTGACTTTAGTCGAGTAGCCCATAAGTTGACTTCAGAAATGTTGACCACAAAAAGTCAGCGAACCAAACGTTGACACATTCCCACAAAAACAAATAACTGCACTATTCACACTCCCTAATGATTATGGGTCTACTTCACTTCACCTAAAACTCATTTGACTGACACCCAAATTACCTAAATTTCAAACGTGGGTTTGTCTGTTTATATTTTTATTTGCAAATGTTTTTTGCATTCCCAGCAGTAGTGGCAGTCTGTAGAGGCAAGTTAAAGGTATATGCCCTTTTCCCTACTGTAGTGCAATCCTGGAGTTAGTGTATTTATTTATATATATATATATATATATATATATATATATGTGTGTGTGTATAGTGCATGGAATGCTCACTGCAGCGAAAGTGCACTTAATCGAAAATGCACTTACGCATAGCTCAGTACAACGAACGGATGTTGTACTGAACTTCCGTGCAGTACTCACAGACCTTAGGGTTAGGGCACGGGTCATAGTAAGGGGATAGTCCGTGACAACTGCACAACCTTAGGGTTAGGGCATGGGTTACTATCCCCTTACCCTAACCCTAAGGTCCATGACTATCGCACCATAGTGGAGGACATAGCTTGCTTTTTATGTCCTCCACTGTGCTGCGGTGTTTTCGCTGAAGTGCACTTACGCAAAAGTTCACTTTCATTACAAGTTCGAAGTAGTGAACTTTCATACTTGTAATAGGAATATATATATATATATATATATATATATATATATATATATATATATATATATATATATATATATATATACAATTAGGGATGTGTGGGTGTCACAGCCTCCCACATTGGGCAGTGTGGGGGCATATGCCCCCACCTAGTTTGTTTGTACATTGTCCAGTTTCTGTTAAGAGGGTAAGTAAGTAGTTTTTTTAATTTCTGGAAAGAGGTAGTTATTGGTGTTCTAAGTGTAAATGTCCATGGTTTAAGATTTAGGATGTTGAAATGTAGCATTGTAAGTTGTCAGTGAAATGAGTTGTCAGTCATTTGAAATTTATGTCATTTGGGTGTCAGTAAAATGAAAGTCACTCAAATGTGTTTTAGTTGAAGTGAAGTAGATCCCTAATTATATATACACAAACCCTAGGGAAAGAAAATATTCTCCTACCTGGAGATTATCGATCTCACACATCTGTCAATCATCCTAATATATTGACCAAATGTAGTCGATTAAGCAGACGTTGACAAACAAGCATTCTGACCAAATTCAAGACCTACATAACACACAGACTCACACACACACACACACACACACACACACACACACACACACACACACACACACACACACACACACACACACACAAATATGGGTATGGTTATATTCATTGAAAGAACCATTCACCAGCAGCCACTTTCACAGAAAAAAATTGACTACTCATTACCTTATAAAATACTTAAATTAAATGTCAGTATTGCCTCCAACATACACAACCTATATCACAATAATTGATCCAAGTAGCATACAGTACCTAAGGAATTAATTGACAGTATCCTGAAATAATGGACAGTGCAGTAGTGTAGTAGTTAGCACAGTCACCTCACAAGAAGAGGTTCTCTGGTTTGATTCTCTGCTGCTGTGCCTTCTGTGTGGAGTCTGCATGTACTTCCTGCATTCATGTGAGATTCCTACATGTGCTTCAGCTTCCTCCCACATTCCAAAGACATGCAGTAGGTGGATTGGACACTCTAAATTGGCTTTAGGTGTGAGTGTGTGCATTCAAGTGTGCGGTGCACCTTCTGAGGAGGGTTGGGCATCGGGTTAGCAACTGGATCCTGTAAAGCCAGTATCTGCTACAGAAACAATGATTGCTGAAGGGTGTTTGTTGCCTGATGTTGAATGCATGAGTATGAATCCAGGATGTAGGAGGAGAATCCTGAAATAACACCTATCTGCAGATTCAGAAATGGCTGCAATGGATACAGTCACATCTAGCCAAGAAAACACAAAGCAGTAATACAATCAGCTGTTATACTGACAACTTTTCCAAACACAGGCACATTTGACAACAAGTACAGAGCAATGCCCTCCACACCCATTTTAAACATACATCTACTTCTTCCACTCCTATACCTTCAGTGTAACATAATTCAATGAAAGGAAAGTTTGATAAATGTTGACTTCAGTCATTCAACATAGTTCTTTAGCTTCATAATTAAACACCGGTTTAATAAGTTCATAGGTTCATAGGTAGGTACTAGGCTATTGGCCCTAGGGCCTATATAAGCCTAGCCAAAGGTACCCTGGCTTTCGCCACCCAAGAAAATTATTTTCCTGTGTCACTGTCAAGCAGAGCCACAGAAGTGATCCCGGGGTGAATTTCCTATCTCCCATCCAATCATCAAGATTTTTCTTGAACAGTGCTAATGAGGAGCTTTGTTTGATATAGATAGGTAGTTTGTTCCAGAGTATGGGAAGTCTCTGGGACAGGAATCTATCCCTCCAGCATGTTCTGTTTATTGTGGTGACGAGCAGTACTGCCACATGCATGGTCAGCATGGCTTGATTGTGCTGCAGACCATCAGATCACAGTGTATTGTAATTTTTCCTTGAATCCTAACTCATTCATCATGGTTCTTTACAGGTTCAAAGATAAATATAAGGGTATCAGTCTGTAGACTGCTATAAGCTTAGCCAGTAATGAGAGCTTGGAATCAAACCTTGTACTTCATATATCTGAGGTAAAGACCTTAACTATTATGCTAACTCCTTCCCCCATTGACAATGTACCTAGAGGAAACTTGTACATGTACCTCTGCAACTGAACAGGCAGTCATCAGGCTTACATTGCACTACAACAACAGCAAAAGCTTTCACAGGACAGCTAGCCCCCCTGCACCCCAACTCAGAAATTGCACTGCAGCTGGAAATGGGCAAGACCTCAAAGACAGCTGTACCCTGATCTCACACAATACATCACCTACCCTATTCGATGTTCTGACTTTTGCTGATGTGAGGCTTCATTACTTTGAATGTTCAGCATTCCATTCCCCTTGTTTAGATGTTTGATATTGTTGTAATTCGTTCTTCTGATATGGACTATATATATATATATATATATATATATATATATATATATATATATATATAGTGGTGCAACTGTTAGCATTGTCGCCTCACACCAAGAGGTTCTCTGGTTCAATTCTCAGCTGGGGTTCCTTCCCTGTGGAGTACGCATGTCATTGCTATGTTTGTGTGGGTTTCCTCTGGGTGCTCCAGTTTTCTCCCACATTCCAAAGACATGCACCAGGCCACATCATCGAGCCACTGGAACTATGAAGATCTTCCCAGGGTAAGTAATCACTTACCCAAAAAGAAAGAAAGCACAAACCATGCCATCACTGCAGAAAATACGGACAGCACACGATAAGAGAGCTAAAACCACAAGTTTATTCCACAATTAGAACCAGTTGAAAGTAAGCGCTTTCGGCAGGTTCAAATAACCCGCCTTCTTCAGACAACCACGAGTTTGCAAAAAGTTGATCTTATACTATAATATTAAAAACATTTGACCTATCAGAATAAAGTGCATTATACAATCAAAAGGAACCATGACAACCTTAAAAGGCAATAGACTAATAGTTAAAATAACATGTCTATACATTTACATAGATGAGAAAATTAAAGACAAAATCTTAAAAGATTCAAAAAATTATGATATAAAAACCTGAGTGTGTTATATATGCACTCGTTATTATATTCTCAAATAGTTGAAAAATATATGCCATAAATGTTGTTACAAAAAGCATGAGAATACTTGTATTACTATGAACTTCTGATGAGGGGACTCAAGGACAGTATTCTAAATAAATTTTTCTGAACCATCTAACAAAGCTGAAATTAATTCTCCTATTTACAGTTAAATCCTGTGTTTACAAAAAATGTGCTATATTAGCAACATTAAGCAAAAAAGTTTATGAATTATTAAATTTAAAAGTTGATGTTATATGAAAACAATATATGACAATTATATGCAAAAGAGTGAATATCCAAACTCTGCTATTACTGGTAAATAGGGCAAAAAAGCTGTTATACCAAATATGATGCACACTTGAAATTAAAAACAGTAGGAGTGCATCATTAGCATAACCTTATATTACATAAGGACAATAGCTAATTATAACTAGATCATTACGAGTTTGCCATTTTGACCCTATTATATTAAATATTCATGTTGAACCCATTAAACATATACCAAAGTTGCAAATTAATTAATATATATTAATGTAAACATTGATTTTTACCTATTGAGGGATAGCCATTTTAATACACATTTAATAGATAAACTTTCATTGATGCCAGGAAAAACATGAGCCTTGGTCCTAATCTGCCAAAGCAATTCGTCGATTTCCAACAAGATCTGCCATGGCCCACCTCTTGAATCTATCTCACGCTGTTGTAGTACAAAGAAATAAAAGCCATGGCCTGGAAACTCGAGGCAATGCCTTGCAAGTGCATTATTAACATCTACTTTTTTGACTGCATATTGATGTTCATAGATTCTATTTTTTAGCCTTCTCTCGGTTTTACCGATATAGAAGGCTTTACAAGAATCACAAATAGCTGCATATATAATGGCCTTAGAGTCACAATTGTAGTGCCCATTACACCTATACACTTTATCATTGATTGTGCATGCTGTTGTTGCTCTAATGAATTTACATTGAGAGCATGCACCACATCTGGACATGCCCCACTGTCTGTTGGACCTACGAACCACTTTTCTTTGGAATATGCTTTTCAAATTTTCCCCCCTCCTATATGTAATTTTAGGGCAGTCACCCAATAGGGAACACAATGATCTATCTTCTTTTATTATCTCCCAGTTTTTATTGACAACTTCTCTGATTTTTAAAGAATCAAAACAGTAAGTGTGTAAAAAACTAGTGTTAAACCTGTTATTTTCATTTTTGGGATTAACATTACTTAAAGTTGTTAAGTATATATGATCATTTAAGTGTTGTAGATCATTGTTACAGAAAGTAAGGGCAGGAAATATCCTATCAGCCTTTTGTTGGTTACTTCAGCTAAAATGTTTGATACTAAAGACTGAGGATAACCCCTTGCGATAAACATATCAAAAAGATTGTTACATTCTAGCTGAAAGTCATCTGGATCACTCACCATACGGGCTGCCCTAACCATCTGCCCTTTAATAACTGATTTCTTTTGGTGATAAGGGTGATTGCTGGAAAAATGAAGAAAAGCATTGGAATATGTTGATTTCCTGAATATTTTACTTTTTAACCTTTGGTTATGCGAATCCTTAATTAATAATATATCCAGGTAATTGATCTCTGCATCATCAAATTTATATGTGAATTCAAGGAAATCTGTTAGTTTGGTGATTTTTTCAATGAATGTCGGGATCAACTCGCTGTGGCCTTCCCATATACAAAAAATGTCATCCTGGTAACGTGTATACCAGGAGACATATTTCGAAAAGAGTTCTTCCTTGAATAGGTAATTAGACTCCCAATGGGCTAAAACTGCATTAGCAAAAGATCCTCCACAAGGCGAGCCCATGGCTACGCCCAAAGTTTGCAAATAAAACTTCCCCTCGAAGGTGAAAAAGTTATTCGACAGAACAATTTCTAAGAGAGTCTCAATCAAATTGATGACATCATGATCAACATTTTTACACAACATAAACTCTCTGACCCAAGCTAAGCCAATTTGTTGTGGAATGACAGTATATAAGTCCCTAATGTCAATAGTGAGAAACAGCATACTGTCATTATATGTGAGGGTATTAATGTTTTTAAGAAAGGACCAGGAATCTTTACATATGTGGAGTTCTGAGCTGATCAGGGGCTTCAGAATATTGTCCACATACTTAGCACATCCCTGGGTAATAGACCCTCTACCATCTATGATTGGTCTAAATAGAGGCGAAGTGAGTCCTTTATGGAGTTTCGGAGTCCCGAAAAATGCTGGGATTTTAGGAGCTGACATGGTGAGGAAATTGAGGGTTTCGGTGTCAATATATCCTTCCAGAAATAAATCATTGAGCATACTATTGATTTTTCTATAGGCTCCGTTTATTTCATTGAGAGATGAGATTTGATAGGCTGGTGACTCCAGATGTTCAACCAAATACTCAACATATTTATAATGGTCCATGAAGGCTAACCCTCCACCTTTATCGGGTTTCATAACCCTGATTTGACAATCCTTAATCAACTCAATAAAGTCTTTCTGTAGGGGGGTGATGTTATAAAGATTTTTTTGTTTACTGTATATAGTTTGATTCCTGATAGCCCACATGTCCATTTCACACATTTTTTCAAATGTTTGCAAAGTTGCATGTAAGGGTGGATTATAAGTACTGGCCACTCTGAGTATACTGCAAGCTGAAGAATTATTACCCATTAAATGATTTAAGTTTAGTTTACGTGTAAAAACTTTCAAATCAACAATGAGCCTGCCTATATCCATACTACGGCCTGGTACAAAAGAAAAATCTTTAGCTAAAAAATCTATGATGTCCTGTGCAATACTCAGAGAAGTATAATTATATACTGTAAAGTCACCATTAGAGCTTTTATAGACTGTCGGATCTATCCCAATGTTATGCTCTTGTGTCATCTCCTGCGACCACGTCTCCTGTTCGTTGAATTGTTCTGTCTCTGAGGTTGAGGGCGAGGGTTGGCCCTGTGATGGTTGACCATCTGAAAATCCTGGTTATCAAAATTATTGTTAATACCAGGAAAGTCAGTAGAAACAGAAGGTAATTCACCATCTGTTGACATAAAGTTAGTGCTAGTATTGTTGTTGCCATTTAGTCTCGGACTCCGTCTAACAACTGGTCTGTTATTGCCCCCATTGTTGTTAGTATTATCTATAGTAGTCCTGAGTTGCTCAACATGAGGGGATTCAGTTGCTAAATGAGCTCCTGCTGTTGCTGTTTGATTCTGCATTAATTTAGGATAGGCTTCCTTATTGGCATAGTCTCTGATATCCCGTGCTAATTTCTTTTTCTTGTTAGCAATCAGTTTATCAATAGTAGCATTGATGCTGACAAAAATTCTGCAATAATCATGTTTGTATTTGATAAAATCAACATGTGATTTAATATCAATTTCAAGTGATTCCAGTTCATTTTTGAGCTTACTAATATCAGTGTTGTAATAGGCAATTAAAGCATGTAGAAACTCGAATCCTTGCCTATCAAAATGCTCAATTAGTTCATTATAAAAGGGAGAAGTTTCAGTTAATCCAGCCGGGAAACGCCACTGGCGTAACCCTTTGGGAACCACTTTATTTCTTATGCATTCCTCTAGGTAAGCGATCTCTAGCTGGAGCGTTTTAAATTTAAATAATTTTGTATCCAGCAAGTCAATCTTTATGTCTAAATAATTATGTTCAGCCACGGAAGGTATAATGTTGCCTTCCGTAGAATTATTAACTGAGAAAAAACAGTTGTTGTTTAAAAAGTTATTTAGAACAGGTGTACCGTCAACCTGCTGATTGTCAGAACCATACCTTCTGTCCTGTCCCGAAGGTGCCACAAGAATCCTCAGAGGTTGGCTGGCTACAGTTGGAAGAGGCTGTTGCAGACTCCTAGGCATCCTGTCATTGCTGGTTTGTTCAAGAGAAACCAGCCTAGGTGAACCTTGTCCGTTAGGAATAGATCCTGCATTCGAGCCGGCATGAAAAGAGTTGTTGTTGATGTGCCGAATTTGCTCCGGATCAGCCAAACTCGAGAAGGCATCTACCTTCTGTGTTAGTGCATCCACTCGGTGCAACAGCACCTCAATAAGCTGCGTTAAATTAGACTGTGAATCGTTACTGTCATGCCCTAAAACTCGCGGTGTAGCTAGTGGGAATGTGCTAGCTTCTCCGGTGTCGTCCGCCATGAAGACAAATTGAAACGAACCAAGAACCAGACTACAACTGCAGAAAATACGGACAGCACACGATAAGAGAGCTAAAACCACAAGTTTATTCCACAATTAGAACCAGTTGAAAGTAAGCGCTTTCGGCAGGTTCAAATAACCCGCCTTCTTCAGACAACCACGAGTTTGCAAAAAGTTGATCTTATACTATAATATTAAAAACATTTGACCTATCAGAATAAAGTGCATTATACAATCAAAAGGAACAATGACAACCTTAAAAGGCAACAGACTAATAGTTAAAATAACATGTCTATACATTTACATAGATGAGAAAATTAAAGACAAAATCTTAAAAGATTCAAAAAATTATGACATAAAAACCTGAGTGTGTTATATATGCACTCGTTATTATATTCTCAAATAGGAGGGTTGAGGAGGGTTGGGCATCGGGTTAGCAACTGGATCCTGTAAAGCCAGTATCTGCTACAGAAACAATGATTGCTGAAGGGTGTTTGTTGCCTGATGTTGAATGCATGAGTATGAATCCAGGATGTAGGAGGAGAATCCTGAAATAACACCTATCTGCAGATTCAGAAATGGCTGCAATGGATACAGTCACATCTAGCCAAGAAAACACAAAGCAGTAATACAATCAGCTGTTATACTGACAACTTTTCCAAACACAGGCGCATTTGACAACAAGTACAGAGCAATGCCCTCCACACCCATTTTAAACATACATCTACTTCTTCCACTCCTATACCTTCAGTGTAACATAATTCAATGAAAGGAAAGTTTGATAAATGTTGACTTCAGTCATTCAACATAGTTCTTTAGCTTCATAATTAAACACCGGTTTAATAAGTTCATAGGTTCATAGGTAGGTACTAGGCTATTGGCCCTAGGGCCTATATAAGCCTAGCCAAAGGTACCCTGGCTTTCGCCACCCAAGAAAATTATTTTCCTGTGTCACTGTCAAGCAGAGCCACAGAAGTGATCCCGGGGTGAATTTCCTATCTCCCATCCAATCATCAAGATTTTTCTTGAACAGTGCTAATGAGGAGCTTTGTTTGATATAGATAGGTAGTTTGTTCCAGAGTATGGGAAGTCTCTGGGACAGGAATCTATCCCTCCAGCATGTTCTGTTTATTGTGGTGATGAGCAGTACTGCCACATGCATGGTCAACATGGCTTGATTGTGCTGCAGACCATCAGATCACAGTGTATTGTAATTTTTCCTTGAATCCTAACTAATTCATCATGGTTCTTTACAAGTTCAAAGATAAATATAAGGGTATCAGTCTGTAGACTGCTATAAGCTTAGCCAGTAATGAGAGCTTGGAATCAAACCTTGTACTTCATATATCTGAGGTAAAGACCTTAACTATTATGCTAACTCCTTCCCCCATTGACAATGTACCTAGAGGAAACTTGTACATGTACCTCTGCAACTGAACAGGCAGTCATCAGGCTTACATTGCACTACAACAACAGCAAAAGCTTTCACAGGACAGCTAGCCCCCCTGCACCCCGCAGACCTCAAAGACAGCTGTACCCTGATCTCACACAATACATCACCTACCCTATTCGATGTTCTGACTTTTGCTGATGTGAGGCTTCATTACTTTGAATGTTCAGCATTCCATTCCCCTTGTTTAGATGTTTGATATTGTTGTAATTCGTTCTTCTGATATGGACTATATATATATATATATATATATATATATATATATATATATATATATATATATAGATATAGATATAGTGGTGCAACTGTTAGCATTGTCGCCTCACACCAAGAGGTTCTCTGGTTCAATTCTCAGCTGGGGTTCCTTCCCTGTGGAGTACGCATGTCATTGCTATGTTTGTGTGGGTTTCCTCTGGGTGCTCCAGTTTTCTCCCACATTCCAAAGACATGCACCAGGCCACATCATCAAGCCACTGGAACTATGAAGATCTTCCCAGGGTAAGTAATCACTTACCCAAAAAGAAAGAAAGCACAAACCATGCCATCCCTAAACCACCCAGGTGGTGAACTACATCTCCCACACCCCCAATGTGGGGGGGCTGCTCTCCCCACACCCCCAATTAAATATACCAATGCCGAGATCGCACTACAGTTGGGAAAAGATTTCAAAAACATTAAGTACATTGAAAATGGAAACAAATTTCCTCTTCCGATGTACTATCCATAATAACACTATAACACATTCAGCTTCATTTTGTCTGAAAATTTGTAGGATTACTGAAAGGATTTTTTTTTTAAGTAAAGCTCATGGTCAGCAGTAAGGGCAGGGTTAGGGTTAGCACACATTACAAAGGTGGGCAGAGGAGCTTCATGCACCTAACCTTAAAAAAATAAAAAAATTCCATAACACTACCATTACAGAAGACAACTTGGACTCTCAACATGTGCATAGTCTCACACACACACACACACACACACACACACACACACACACACACACACACACACACACACACACACACAGCATACATTTGCACATACATTAAAACTATTGCTTTACTTTACCCCTTATCCTAACCCTATAATACTCAGACTTTCACATTCATTAAATCTATTCCATTACCTAACTCTTATCTTATCCCTAAAACATACATACACACTCACACACACTAAACCTATCCCCTTACCTAAACTCTAATCTAACCCTAAAACACACCCACTGACACACAAGCTCCCAGACCTACTAAAAAAAAGATAAACTTTAGTCAATTATATGAGAAGTCCCTGAAGTGGATGTTCAAATAAACTATCATCCCGTAAATTAATGTGCTAGAATTTAAATAAAAAAAAAGACGTGAAGTATTTATCTGTGCCTGATTGGCTAATTGTTTTTCTTGTTTAAGCTTATTATTTCAGAAGTTTTTTTCTTCATTGCTGAAAAATATGTCATTTTGTTGTTAAAAATGGGAAGGTAGGATATTCAGAAATATACATTTTCAAAGGTGGAGCAGGAGGCTAAATGAGTTTTCTTCTGGAAGGACATGTAGCCTGGTATGTAGTTCTAAAAAAAGCCAGGCTATGCACTTGCATGGCCTTTAGATCTCTACTAATCTAATGTCATTTTGACTTTTAGTGCACATCACGTAGTCACCTTTTCGGAAATAGCTTCACCAACTTTATGTATTTGAAGAGATGAAAATCCTCAAACGTAGTGCTTTGGAGAATTTTACAATTTACTCTGGTTTAGTCACTTGTGTTTGCTGTTCTGAATTAATTACTTTCCTTGTAGCATGTTTGAAAAGGAGTAGAGAAAATAAAGCAGTCCTTCTGCCATTATTTAAAGAGTAATACATAATAATTATTCATTACATTTGAATTAACTTCATTTTGATACTGGAATCATTGGAGAATAAAAAAGAACTTTGTGGTTAATGGAGTGCTTCTGCACTTCTAATAACCTCAGCGTAACCTCTCAGTGTGTCTAGTGCAATCAGCTATTAATAGATTTTTGTGTCATGTGTGGTTTTAAACGGTTCTTAAATAATGTGAGATATGTTTTAGATATGTATGCCTTAATATTTTGCATTTGTCTATGCAATATAAAAGTTAATATGTAAGGTTTTGTAGTTATATTTATGTAGAACATTTCTGTGCATGTTTGTTACTACAATTGTTAGAAGATATAGTACATGCTAAAAGAATATTGTAAGCTCTTAAAAGGCACTGGAGGGACAGTTGTGTCAAACAATATATTTTTTTACAGAACATAGTAAAAAACATAAAATGAAAATAAAGCCTTTGTGATTTTTTTTTCCGATTAATTTCACAAGATATTAATAATATATTAATGATACTTTATTTATATAACTTTATATCCATGTTTGCATTACATTTCTAATACAATGCAGTACATGCTAAAACGTTGTAAGATTTTAAAAGACACTTCAGTCAGAAATATGTCAAAAAGCACATTTATTTACAGAATAAAATGAAAAAAGTGAAAATACAACCCTATTGACTTTTCCCAGATAACTGAACAAGATATTTAAAATATATGTAGTACCTTCTATGTAAAGTCACAGTCTTTAAAAGCATCTCTGCCACAGAAGCTCAGTTCTACCCAGTCACTTTAGCAACAAGCTGCAAAGATCATAGAAAAGGTAAACATATGATGTGTTTCTTTTATCATTAGCAAAAAAATTGCTTGTTCCTGGTACAGGCCACTTTTGTTGTAGATCTCAACAAGATAATCCAGCTTTAGAAATCCTCGGTCTTTATTCAGACCCCCTGCTATGACTCACCATTAGCATCCGACAGAGTAACACGCTTTGTCTTGTCTGCCTCAAGGACAATCATATTCTATCCAATGCAATAGTTATCTGGATAATCACAAAAATATAAAAACATAAAAAAATGTTTAATTATTTATTTATGTGGTAATGTATTTACTGGTCTCTTTGGACAACTTACAAGTTCAGCCATGGACAAAAAAAAAAAAAAAAACATAATTTCACATATAAAGAGTGGCAAATTTGCACTTGCATACTACAATACAATTCTAGAATAATTCTATACATATTAGAATCAAGGAAGGAAAAGAATGTAGTGAGTCAGTAGGCAAATAGCTTAATAACTGATGTACTGATGTTAGGTATGTAAAGTAAAATGTTCCAAAAGAAGTAAGAGTGAGACAGATACTAGTATATGTAAGGTTATAACATCAGACATCAGTACCTGGTACATGAGCTTTAGTGTTAGTACTAAGAGTTGAGAATATGAAGAGACTGAATGGTTTGGTCATGAACCAGTTTTATATATTTATGTTCTTTTATGAACATTATGAAGGAGGATTTTGTTTAAGAGAGTTAAGAGAGGCAGAAAGGGATTACCAAACTTATGGCTCAAAGGTTTAGAAACTATGATCTGTGTAGTGGAGTTTTGTATTGTGCTTATGGAAGGAGGATAGATTGGAATGCAATGACCTAAGTTTGTACCTTGCAGTCTGCTGAAAAAGTCAGGTGGTGAAGAAAGGGAAAGAATGGAGATTAATTAGTTTGAAAACCAGATGACCTAGTAAGAATTTTATCCAGGGAGTGAGTTGCTGCACACCAGATGATAGTATGACGAATCTGATGATGTTGTCTGCAGATATTTGTAAGAAGAAGAGGTTTTTTTTCAGGAGGCTGAAGCTACCAAAGGAAGCCTACATACACATTTTGAGAGATATATACCATAGTTAATGTCAATACTTGCTTCTGGGGAAAGAAAGTAAAAAGTGTCAGTTGATTCTTTCCTTTTGTTAGTCGAACACGATGTTGTAAGTTAAGGTGTTGATTTAGCCATATCCCTAAGTATTAAAAATGAGTAGTGGTTTCTAAGGGGTGAGGCTATTAAGTGCAGCTTGGAATGTTTGTATTTGATTCTGAAGAGCATACATTTTTCAGAGAAGCTTCCATTTAGCTAGCCATTTGGAAAGTTGACAAAAATGTGGTAAGTGTGGTATCTACAGATCACATCATCAAACAGGATAATGGTTTAATTGTGGAAGGTCCACTGCGGGAAAGTTAATGAATAAACTGAAGAGAAGAGAACAGGTAAGGCAACCAATTCTTTGTGCACACTAGCATGCAGAAGGGCAGAGTTATAGAAGGGACTAACAATTTTGACCCTGAATTGCTTGTATGTTAGGAAAACTGTTAAACTACTGGATAGCTTAGTTGCTAATTAAAGAAGTGGAAAATAAGTTAAACAAGAGTAGATGATCTAAAAAATTAAATGTTTTTCCAAAACTGATTTACCCAGCATAGATTTTCTTATTGAAGTTTTGAAGGATGTCATCAGTGAGGGCAAACAAGGCTTTTTAAGTGCCATGACAACACAGTTTACCATGGTGTTTGAAAAAGAGGATTTTGTAGGATTGTAGACAATTGCAGAGCTCTGAGCACATAAGTTTTTCAAAGAGTTTGTCAAGAGTAGGTAAGACTGAAATAGGAAGGACGTCCCATGTGGTACAGGGTCTGCTGTTTTTTTTTTTTGTTTGTTTTTTGTTTTTGAATAAGTTTGATATAAACTTGTTTCTTGAAGAATGGCATAATGTAGATGAGGCATTTGTATTGATTTTTTACTTGTACTGGGAAGTCTTTTTTGATAATTCAATAAAGCTTACACAGAGCTTATCTCCATGTAAGAATAGTGACACAGCTTGAACACAGAGTTTGGAGCTATTGTGATCCAGGAAACAGTGCTGGGGGCATGCGAGCCTCCCAGCACTATTCCAGCACAGATGCGATGGAATAATGCAAATCACCTCATTGCTGGTGAAAACCATGCAAATGAGGTGAATTTGCAATCCAGGAAGTGTCCACAGCAGAAATGTATGCAGTTAGTAACCACATACATTACTGCAAAAATAAAAACAGAGACATGACAACTTAAAGTAAAGCATGTATTATGTTCATTAGGCACACCAATGGCCCAAACTATTCCCATTGGTATGCCAAGTGTTGACAAATTGCAGAAATCAAAAGTTTTCTTTTTTATATATGGGGCTGTTTAAGCAGATCTCAGTGGTGCGCAACAGCGATCATGCAGAAAATAAAAAAAAAACTTAGTAAAAAGGCAATTAAATATGAGACATTACGTTTGCCATTATACTGGGCAGCATGCAGACTCATAACAATTACAGGTAACAGTGGTTGCTAATGACATAGGCTCCGGTGTAGTGGTGTAACTAGCATATAAGCCAGTAGGGGTATGTAAATGAGCTAAATTTACTGAATAGCAAAATGGGAGACCATGTCTGCAGGTACCTAACCATGTAGGAGCTATAATGCAGTGCTGTAGGCAGAAGAAGCAGCTGACATGAAAAGGGGGTTTGCCATGATTGGTTTAAGTACATTGGAGCTCAGCAGCTTCTATTTGCACTCAGCTAAGCACAGTTAAGCAAGGGGGTGTGTCTGAGGCTGCTTAGCTGTGCTTAGCTGGTCAGAGGCCAGTTAAGCATGCTGGTGTTTAGGGAAGGGCCCTTTCTCCTCAACATTGTTTACGCTAGCTCCACAGGTTTGCACGGTGTGCTGCGGAACTTAAACATATAAGAAATTGAAAAAATAAAAGGAAATAGCAGAATAAAGGAAATTAACTACAAATCACTAATAAGGCCTTTGTCACTCACAGTGGCCCATTCAAGCCCCTCAATAATATAGCTGACAGGTGGAATGTATCACAGTCAGCCAATCACGCAGGCAGCATCTGCAGCACACCAGTATAAAGTACGCAAACACCCTTCAGTCTGTTTTTTCCCACAAACTCTGCACCATTGGAGTACACACTTGGGAATTTTAACTGACAAAATGATAGGGGCTGCTACTGCTTTGCTACATCTCTATGTGCTACAGACCGAGAGCAGTGATAAGGATGATGCTGGCTAGTGGCCCAGGCTGAGGAGGAGAAGATTGTTCAGACCCAGGGTAATCTTTCAAAGGCTACATGAGCTGGAGATAGTAGAGCACTACAGGGTGGACAGGGACATACTTAAGCAACTCACTGAGCTCTGCTGCCCTCACCTTAGACACAGAGCCAAAAGATGGGAACCCATCTCAGTTGAAACAAAGGTATGTGTAGCCTTAAGAATACTAGCTACAAGTACTTTCCAAATACCTACTGGGGACATCATGGGGGTCTCACAGGCATCCGCATCCAGGGTACTCCACAGTTCCTGGATGTCATGCTAAGACATGCCAGTGAGAACATTTATTTCCCCAGCACTCCTGAGGAGAAGACCAGTGATATGCGTCTCTTCCATCATCTATCAAACTACCCAGAGGTACAGGGTGCCATAGACTGCACCCATGTCCACATCAAATTACCACCCAGTGTAGAGTCTATGTCAATGGCAAGGGCTTTCATTCCATCAACTGCCAGGTCATGTGCTATGCCCAGGGCAGTATCATCAGTGTGTGTGCTGTCAGCCCTAGCAGTTATCATGACTCCCACATCTGGCACGCCTCACAGCTATACCAGGCATTTGCCAGGGGGACATCCTGTGTGGCCATCTCATGGGAGATGCTGGCTAATGCACTGGAACAGTGGATGATGACACCCATCAGAAATGTGCACACACACACACACACACATACACACCACACACACACACACACACACACACACACACTGAAGAATGCCATAATGAGGCACATGCACAAACTAGAAACATAATAGAGCATGTGTTTGGGCTGCTCAAGTCATGGTTCCACTGCCTTGACATATCTGGAGGAGCCCTGCAGTACTCTCCAGCCACATGTGCACACATGTTCATAGTATCTGCCATGCTACACAATATCATCCTGCAGAAACAGCTGCAGGAGGGACATCACAGGGAAGGGGGACACAGCCCCCCCCATCATCACCAAGCTTCCCACAGGCACAGGAGGACTCAGAGGAGGAACCTCCTGAGCATCTCCCTGTAGGCAGACATAGGCATGCCCAGTACACACTGGCCTTGGCAAAGAGGCAACGCATAGCACATACACTGACACCCTAGGGACCCAGGGACTGACACCTTTCCCCAACTCGCACACACACAGCAAAAAGGCTGCACAACACATCACACTACCTGTACCTTCCCCTATATAGTCTGTGTACTGTGGACATCTGACAGAGTCAGCCCTCAAGCACTGTCCATACAACTGATGCAGGCACAAGGTAAGTCACTCTTCTTAACAAGTTAATGCCGTATTACGCTGTGCTAGCATATCTATGGTATCACTGCATGTATGTAAGGGAATGGGGTGGTCTACAGGGATAGCAGCAGATAACTGACAGTTAAGTGAGACAACAGGAAATGTCCACCAAATAAATGCTGGCTTACCCAGAGTATGCAGTAGTGCCCTAGGTGACAATACCTACTGCATTATATATGGGGGACAAAAAACTGCATGGTCATAGGTCACATGCATGGATGTCAATGTTGGAGTCCCACAAACACCTCAGCCTCTCACAGTAAGCTGTACAAAGCCAGAAAAAAATGTGTGGCAAAGACCCACAAATAGAGATGATGATGAAGTATACTACTTACAAACGTACACAGTGATATCACAGCAGGTCTTGCAGTTGCCTTAAGTGTCTGAAGGGTAAGAAATCTAAAACTCAAAGGTCTGTCATAACTGTCTAACCTTTGCTCTCTAGTGATATGCCGGTATTCTCCAATACAAGCACAATACTATGCTAAATGGAACCAAAATGTCAAGCAAACATCTGCATAGTTTGTTAATTAAAAAATGGCAAGACACCTTGGCAGAGCAACAGTCACTATTCCAGTTTCAGTTCTTTACTTACAGTTAGTGGAAAGCGAATTGGAATAAACGTCTCAGATAATTGATGGTAACCATCCAAATTGATAGCCAAAAGCAAGTTTATGTTGGACAATAACTGTCTGTTAAGATAGCAGCTGTTAAAGTTTCACACCTTCTGCAAACTGTTTACTGTAAAATAGTCAGCGAAACACACCGGCTGTTTAGATCCCAGTAAATTCTTTGAGTTAACAGGTCAGTTTTCACTTCACCAAACAGAAACTTGTTCCACAGTTAAACAACACAGGCTATTATGTGTTGAAATTCGGTCTTCACCTCATTACAAATGGAAACAGCTGTCCAAAATGCACTTTTGAAAGGACCACAGCAGTATAATCTTGTAAATACGAACACTTTATTGACAAAAAACTGGCAAGCGCTTTCACCTTGTAGGCTTCCTCAGGCCCTCAGCTTGTGTTGTGATCTAAACAGCCTGTGTGTTTCGCTGACTATTTTACAGTAAACCGTTTGCAGAAGGCGTGAAATTTAACAGCTGCTATCTTAACAGACAGTTATTGTCCAACATAAACTTGCTTTTGGCTATCAATTTGGATGGTTACCATCAATTATCTGAGGCGTTTATTCCAATTCGCTTTCCACTAACTGTAAGTAAAAAACTGAAACTGGAATGGTGACTGTTGCTCTGCCGAGGTGTCTTGCCATTTTTTAATTAACAAACCTTACTGTTATTATCGAGACATTAAATATAGCAGCTATTTTTTACCTAAACATCTGCATAGACTGTGGAAATGTGTACAGTTGAAAGGTATGACCCCCTCTCCCCAACACACCTGTCTTCCCATAGAAATGCAGGAACATTTACATTTGTAGGGAAATAGCAGCAGAGCACACATTTGGAACATTTACATTTGTAGGGAAATAGCAGCAGAGCACATATTTGTATAGTTGAAAGGTATGACCCTCCCCCAACATACCCATCTTCCCATAGAAATGCAGGAACATTTACATTTGTAGGGAAATAGCAGCAGAGCACACATTGTCAGGTCTGTCCCTATCAGCTTGTTAACTTGCAACATGTCCACAATATGCAGGGGGTCAATGAGTTCTAAATATTCATGCTTGATACTATCAGGAAGTAGGCAGCATTTACTGTTGGCTGTTGTGGCTTAGTGGTCTAAGTGCAGTACTGTGTTTGACAGGGTCCATGTTTCAAGACTGTCTGTGCAAACTATATTGCATGTCAGCTACACATAGGGTAGGAGTAGTACACACCATCCATAAGTCAATATCCGTTACTACAGGGAAGCTGAACAATTCAGGGACAGGGGGCCACACATCTGGACAGTACACAGCTTGGAGTAACTTACACAGTGCCTAGTAGGACAGCAGGTTTCTGAAAGTCAATGTAGTGCCAGGTTATAAATAGCTGCCTCCTTACTGTGTCAGTACTGAGAACAAGTTATAACAAACCTGTACCTATGAACCTATAAACAACTGACTGGTTGTCAGTGGTTCACCACATTACTCTATACTGCTTTGCCACTGACATACCAGGAAATCACAGTGATATATAGAATATGCCACACACATTATGGAAATGTCTGTTCAGTATAATGCATTCTGTACCCACACCAGGATATGATGTTTTAGTTAAGAAGGATACCACACAATGAAGAGACCCCAACCAGTATGTGCTGGACTGTTTACACAGCTTCATCAGCCAATTGGCTGTAGCCACACCTCTCAACTGGCCGGATTTTGCCAGAACATCTATAGTTTGGCTCATAATTTTGGTGTGCTCATCATAAGTCTTTTATGTTGCTGCTAAATCATCAGGCAATGCAGTAGTGCAGCAGTTAATGTTGTTGCCTCATAGCAAGAGGTTCTCTGGTTTGATTCTCAGCTGGGGTGCTCTCTGTGTGGAGTTTGCATGTTCTCCCTGTGTTCATGTGGATTTCCTTCCACATTCTAAAAACAGGCATCTAGAGTGTTTCTCCCTGGGCCTCCACTGAAAATAGGCTCTGTTCTGGTCAGAATTTACTGGTCAACAAATGTTAAATAAAAATCACTGTAATGATCTGAGGATTTATGTCAATAAGTAATGACATGCATTTCAGTCTTTGACATCATATATGTCAGAAGATGTCTGCTAAAACAAGCTCTGTTACTCTAGTAAGTGTATAAGAGCAATATTTAAAATATCTTCCTATGTTTGGCCCATTGTCCCACACAGTTCTTGCACTAACAGGTTGACAGGTATGGCTATAGCACAACCCTGGACCGGAGAACAGCTATCTCTACAATGGACATACTGGGCATGCTCATACAGTTAGAGAATTAAAGCCCATATCTAAACCCACATTGGACTGTACAACTGTATTGCGGTGCATATATATGCTATGTGCACCTTATCTGTCTGTACCCACCCCCATTACATTGCCCTCAGCCATCTCTAGGTGTCCCAGATGTGCTATATCTGCATCTGTTGAGTGTGAGATGCATACATACATATATATGGGCAACATATACATATATTTCAAGCATGCACACACACAGACATATGGGAAAGAGGGGAAGAGAGAGGGAGACAGAGAGAGAGTGTCATAGACCAAGACACCCTGAAAGGCATAGAGTGCTGTCCAGTTGCAGACAATTGCACACCAGACACACATGTGTGTGTTTGTGTTTGCAGGTTAAAGAATGTTGAGGTTATTCCCACCCAGTACACTTTGCATTGCCCTACTTTAGAAGCTCTGCTGATATCATTCACCTTAGAAGTACCTTTGGACAGCCTCCAGCCATGTAAGCTCTGTGGTATGTGCAATAACTGTGGAACACTATAGTATGAATAACTAGATAGGCAGGGGTTCTAATCTCAGTCCTGGCAAATGTAAGTGTTTGTAGGTTAAAATAGTTTGAGCCCATTCCCACCCAGTAAACATTCAATTACCCTACTTTAGAAGGCCTGCTGATGTCATTCACCTTAGAAGTACCTTTGGACAGGCTTCAACCCTGTAAGCTCTGTGGCACATGTGATAACTGTGTAACACTATAGTAAAAATATCTAGATAAGTATGGGTTCTAATCTCAGCACTGGCAACTGTGAGTGTGTGTTTGTGGGAAACATATCCCCTGTGTGTGTGTGCTGGTTGTACCATTTTGAGGCTTGTTCCACCCAGTACACTTCCCATTGCCCTACTTTGCAAGGGCTGCTGATGTCATTCAGCTTAGAAGTACTTTTGGACTCTTGCCAGCCCTATAAACTTTGTGGTGTGTGTGATAAGTAGGCAGCACTCTAGTATGTACAGTTAGATAGGTAGCTGTTTGAATCTCAGCTCAGTCAACTATAGTACTGGGTGTGTTTGTGTGTAAAGCATATCCCCTGTGTGTTTGTTATACTATTTTAAAGATCCTGTTAATTGCATCTGCCTTACATGCACCATGTTAAACTCTACAGGCCATACCAGTTATCTATACAGATGAATGCAGAATATCCAGATGTTTGTGACATATATGTGGTCTGTGTCCCCTAACAATGGGCATGTATGACAAATCATTGCCAAATATGTGACAGTTGCTGTAATCACACACATGTCAGCATCAAGCATCATACCTGTCTGAAACATCATGCTGATGCAAAGTCTGTTACTCCATCACTTGTCCAGGTTTGTAAGAGCAATATATGAGACAAGTCACTATTTTGGGTGGTGTATCCCACCATCCATGAAGCCATTCCCAACATTAATTGTTCTAAGAGGTAGTACATTATGTCCAAGGCATATAATCTCTGTGGTGCATGTAATGTGTACATAGCACTATAGTACATATAAGTGGATAGGTAGGTGCTCTAATCTAAGTATTGCCAACTGTGTGAGCGTATGTGTTTCTATATGCATATCCCCTGTGGCTGTCTGTCCTGTGTGTATGTGATGGTTATACCATTTTGTGTATCTTTTCCACCCTGTTATCTCCACCATTGCCAGCCTAGTCACAGCCCCTACAGATGTCATCCACCTTACAAGCACAGTTACACATCTTCTAACACAAAGGCACTGTGGTGCATGCAATATTTATATCAGTGCGTATTGTACACAGCTAGAAAGGTAGGTTATCTAATATGAAAAGTGTCAACCCTGTGTCCATGTGTGTTTCAATACATGTCCCCATGCAGTAGTGCGTGAGTTCCAGATGGATCTACCATGTTAAGGGCCTGTGCACCCACCATTGGCAATCCTAACAGCCCCTGCAATTGTCATCCACTTGAATAGTACTGGCAGACACTGCAAAACTACAGTAGCTCTGTAGTGTTTGTGTTATGTATCTAGCACTATTGTTTGTAAAACTAGGCAGCTAGATGTTCTGCTATCAGCTAGGGCAGGTCATGAGTGTGTGAGTGTTTGTACATCCCATCGCAGCAGTCTTCCTGTGTTACGGCCACCAGCATACCTCTCAGCCACTCACAGAAAGACATCTGATTAAAGCCATATGGGAAACTGGGGCAAACACCAACCATTTAGCACAACCTTCACATATAGGTTCATAAGTTCATAGGTAGGTACTAGGCTATTGGCCCTAGGGCCTATATAAGCCTAGCCAAATGTACCCTGGCTTTCACCACCCAAGAAAATTATTTTCCTGTGCCACTGTTGAGCAGAGCCACAGAAGTGATCCCCGGGGTGAATTTCCTATCTCCTATCCAATCATCTAGATTTTTCTTGAAGAGTGGTAATGAGGAGCTTTGTTTGATATAGATAGGTAGTTTGTTCCAGAGTATGTGAAATCTCTGGGACAGGAATCTATCCCTCCAGCATGTTCTGTTTATTGTGGTGATGAGGTTTAGGTCCCTAGAATGTGTAGCTCCTAGGGATTGGGATTTCTTTAAGTGGAGCATGTCCAAAAGCTCTGGGTTTGACATAGCTTTGTGTGTTAGGCAGAGATCACCTCTGAGTAGGCTATATATGCAACGGAGTAAAGCTGCAGTTTTTTGAGATGGTCTGCATAGGGCATCTCTTTGAGGCCGGTAATCCTTTTTGTGAGGTATTTCTGTGGCCTTTCCAGTTGTTGTAGATGTCTTGTGAGGTACATACCAAAAGGGGCAATGTACTCTATAATGGGTCTAATGAGTGATGAGTAGAGGGAAACAATGACCTCTTTTTTCCTGGATGAGAAACCTTTTGTGATGAGGTGTGCCACATAGAAGGATTTCCTGACTACTGTGGCGATGTGATCAAAGGAGAAACTACTGTCCACCTGTGTCCCAAGGTCTCTTATCACACTTTCGGTGTTAAGTAGACTACCACCTATGTGGTAGTTCATGGGTACCGAGTTTTTACCAAAAGGGATGACAATGCACTTTTTGGCATTGAGCTTGAGGCCATGGCTTTGACACCAGGCATCTGTCTCAGTGAGGCCCTTTTGTAGGATGTCCACATCTTTTAGAGTTTTGATTATGGCTCCTAGTTTGCAGTCATCTGCAAACTTCATTAGCCAAAGACCTTCTGTGTTGGCCTGTACTTCAGAGAAGTAGATACCAAACAGGAGAGGACCCAGGACTGAACCCTGTGGTACTCCACTTGTCACTGGTCTGAAATTGGATTTGGAGTCTGCTACTTTGACAGTGTGGGTTCTGTCAGTGAGCCAGTTGGCAACCCATCTTGTGACATAGGGATTTATACCTAGTTTAGTGAGTTTATCTATAATTCCAGAGTGGGGGGATGGTGTCAAAAGCCTTGGTGAGATCTAGGTAGGCTGTGTGAACCACCTTACCCTCATCTACAGCTTTGGTGACTGCTTCAAAGAAGTCTATCAGTTTTAGGAGACATGATCTGTTTTTTACAAACTTGAACTGGGTGGGGTCCTGAGTTTGGAGATTACCACTGTCATTGTTTATAAGTTCCATGATGATACGCTCCATAGCCTTGCAGACCAGGCTCATTAGGCTAATGGAGAGGTAGTTTCCATGGTCTGTGGTGGCTCCCCCTTTGTGGAGTGGGATAACTGTTGCTGTGCGCCATTCAGTGGGCACATAGCTTTAGGTGAGGCTATGATTGAACATGGTACTTAGGTGGGGTGCCAGTTCATTCTGTAGTTCATGTAGAACACAGCCTGGGATGTTGTCAGGTTCCATGGATGCTGTGTTCTTGGCTTTGGATAGTGTGTTTTTTATCTGTGCAGCCGTGATTACAGGAACTCTGCATTCTTCTGGTATAGAGATGGGCCCTTTAGAGGATGACAGAGGGGTAAAGTTAGCATTGAACCTATCTGCCTGGATGTTGGCAATATCAGTTGGTTCTGTATATTTAGTGCCATTGTGCTGTAACTCAGAGCAGATCTGAGTGTTGCCATTGAGATTCTTGACATAGCTATAGAATGCTTTGTGGTTGTCTTTAGAGTCAGTGGTGATTTTGTTTTCATAACTAGCTTTGGAGGATTTTATGAGGAATCTCAGCTTCTTACTGAGGCTGACCAGGGAGTTTCTCCAGTCATGGGATTTTACACTTTTTTGCAACAGTTTCTTCCTTCTGTTGTGGAGTTTGTTTATGGCAGGGGACCACCAGATTGGCTTCCTTTTTTTGGAGGATAGCATCTTGGTTCTGTTAGGGATCGCACGATCCATGCACTCGTGTAAGTGCTTATAAAGTGCATTTGTGTAGAATTCAGCAGTCATACTCTATTGTCTGTCAGCATGGGTGTCATGAAGTTTGCCACTTCTGTCTTAAGAAGCGTGAAGTTGGCTTTGGAGAAATTTTTTACTGTGGTTTCCCTAATGGGGGGTGGGGGAGGGATGTGGATGTCTAGGGTGATTAGCTTGTGGTCAGATCTGACCAATGAGGAGTTGACCTCTGGTGTGGAGTACCAGTTGCCCATGTTGGTAATAACCAGATCTAGGATATTGCTGCCCCTGGTGGGGGTGTGGATAAGTTGATCCATTGCATTGGAATTTATGAATTCCAGAAAACGTTGAGCACAAAAGTTGGTACATGAGTAGTTTTCCCAGTTAATGGTAGGGTAGTTGAAATCGCCCATTATTAGGGTGTTAGGTTGTACTCTAATATTTTCCAGTGTATTATGAAATGAGGAGTGGGAATCCTGGGACATGGTGGGGGATCTGTAGCAAGCTACAATTTTGATTGCTGTCTTGCCCAGAGTTAGTTGCACTTGGATAATTTCGGATGCATTATGCTGAGCAACTAGCCTGGAGGTGTGGATATCCTTAATGAATATGGACATGCCTCCGCCTTTAGTGTTTCGGTCCAGGTTAGATGGCCGAAAGGTGTGGTATGAATTATAGCCTGGTAATGTAGGGATACTCTCTGGAGCCTTGAACCAGGTCTCTGTCACTGCACAGATGTCTATGTTCTCCATTTTAAGGAGTGCCTCGAGAGAGTGCATTTTGAGGTTTAGACTTCTAGCATTGAGTAGCAATACCCTCAGATTCTTCTTGCCTGTACATTGTATTTTCTTTGTATATTGCTGTGACACATATGGAAAGTAGATACCAGAACAGGTTGTGCATTTGAATGCACTTTCCAAGGGGTATGTGTTGTTACATGACAATATCTGTCATCAACACGTTACATCCGAGTGACACCTCCAGGTGAATCTGCGGTTAACTCCTACTGATGCCTTTAGGCATCAGATATTGCTTGTTCCTACTTGCATCAATAATTCCCAAACCATGCTATGCACAAGGTTTTAAAATATTTTATCTTAAAGCTACTACAATGTCGAACTCAACTGCATTAATATTTGACCTCTGTCTAGTGCAAGTAAAGAGATATTAACTGTTGTTTTCATGATATTAATTTATATAGGTATAATTTTTAAATTTTTTCTAAATATCTCAACAACCGAGTAATGCAGACAGAACTCCTTAGCCTCATATGAAAGCTCTCAGCTAGATGAATAAACAGCATGCGTGTAACTTGAGTGGTTGCCGAAATATTGTAAATTGTCTACAAAATATTGCAAATGTACTAGTGTGTTTACTGTGATTTATAAAATTCAGTTTACGACCTAGAACCTAAAGAATATTATCAGTATAAAAATAATTTGTGCTGAAGGGTTTGCCATTTATATTTCTTTCATAACCCCTGTGGTTCCAGAGATAAGAACATTTGTTTGAAATGTGAAGATATGTTTTGATTCTGCCAAAGGGCTTAGGTTCCGCCCATTAGAAGTTACAGTGCACACTTCCTGTGCCCCGTTGGAGTGAATGAGTTAATCTGCAATGTTAGTCTGGCATGGTTATCCAAAATGTTGGCCAGAAAACCACAATTTTTCGACAGATGGAAAGAAATTATGGGTCACACATTAGGACAATCTGCAGACATATGCAGAGGTCACAGATATGGCCACCATCTGTAGCCATACCTCTCAACCTCTTAGAGAAAGAACTCTTTACAAAACCATAAATAATGGGGAGACAAAGGCCCCAAAGTAGGGACACTTTTGAAATATTGCTGATACAAACATAGAGAGTTGATAAAGTAACAGGTTTTGCATTAGCAGAAATATTCTGAAGGGTATAAAGTCTGAAACTTACTTGTCTGTCATTATTTGTTGACATCAACCCTCAATGATTTGCCAACGGTTTGCTGGAAGAACATAAGTTTATGAGAAAATAGACAGAAAATATGAGGTAAAACTCTGGACATCCTGTGAAAATCTGTATCATTGAGAGGTATGTCTGTACCACCCTGCAGGTTGCAGTCAATGTTTGGCATGGTGTGACCTTGACAACAACGGAAACAGTAACGAGGTCCCAAGAGTGTAGGACAACAAACATGCCATACAGTTCTGTACTGATTGCAAAGAGCAGCTATAGCACAGCAGAAGCACCTTAATGTTATGACAAATACTGTAAGCTAAGGTAATGTCACACAAAGAAGTTGTCATAGTAGCAAACCACAGGACGTCCTGTGTGTTGCACTTGCCTTGGCCATGGTGTGTCTCCCAACTGTCACATTACTACAAGTTGTGTCCCACACTCCACATTTGATAATCACACACACACATTGTGTATTGTCTATGTGTGTGCAATATGTAGACATGTGAAGGCCCTGTGACTAACTGGTGCCCCCAATTATCCACATGCATATAGGCATGAATACTAATTGGCACAACTCATATATGTGGGTACAGCAAAAGGCTATGTGAAGTTGAAGTTTTCAGTCTCTCATTGAGCCACAAACTGCTGTTTACACACTGCAATGGGCCATACAGTTGGTATGGAATGCTGTCAAGGTCCTAGCCTCAAGCTGAATGGAGACAACAGTGTCAGCATGCCATATGGCAAGGATATGTCCCCAGTACTTCCCACATCAGCACCAACCCTGTAAACACACATACTGTGGTGACAGACCTGGGTACCCTCGATGGCAACATAGTTGCATTCAGGCAACAAGTATTGGCAGTCATCAGGAATTGCTTGTATGTGGTTCACCACATAGGTAAAGGGACTGCATCCAGCCAAAAGGTGGACATTACATCTGAAGAGTCCTCAGTCAGTACAATAATGCATTAGCAGCATGGGTTCTCTGCTATGCACCTATGCCAACATCTGCAGCATGTGTACAGGCTATGTTAACACCTAAAAAGGTTAGCTATGGCCCTCAACACCTGTTCCACACAGACAGACTCTAATCTGTACTGTCCCACTGGTTAATAGTCATGTTGTCCACAGGTGTCCGTGGCATGCCAGGATGGCAATGCTGTACTCAGCCCTTTGACAGCTGCCCCCAGTACAAGACTATAACCCCATGTACATTACCAGTACAAGAGGTCTGACTCACATATGAGATAGCAGACACACATGCTGGAGAGTCAGGTTTGGTTAGCAGAGGCTGCCCTGTGTCAGGAATACACTTTCAACATGTGTCAAATACAGTAACATTCATACTGTCATCAACTGCACCAAGGTTGAGTGGATGGGATAGAAATATGCGTCCCTGGTGTTCAAGCAATGTCCAGCAACGTAAGGGGCAACAGGTGCTGATAGGTGATCCTTTTAGAGTTAAAGTAATGGCTAGGCTTGTGAGGGACCTACTGCCAGTACTCTAGTAACCTCCTCTGTATGTATGAACCCGTGGTACTACAGAACACCCAGGTGACTTGTATGAAGGCTAGCTAGCTGTGTCAAGTGGTATGTATGCAAGTTCATACTGTCTGTCCCTCTCACACTGTTGCAGGCATACACACCCGGTAAACATGTATATATAAAGCCATACCTTGGCTATGAAAAGTTCACTGTTTCCACTCTGCCATACTCATCTTTGGTAATGTCAGCAGTCCCACAGCCTGCAGACACACAGTCACCTGGAACACAAACATAATACAGTATGTGAGCCAACAGTCAGTCAACAGTAATAACAGCAATAATGCATCATGGCAAGAAAGATATATACACTTCAATGTGTACCCATGACAATTGCCAGCAGACATCACCTTACACAGCATTACATTACTACACTGTACTATATTCACCCTGTGCATCAGACTTATATTAGCATGTCCTTGCATCGATGGTATGGCTAACAGGGATGTGGCACAGCTATAATCTAATGCACAGGGTGTGGTGTGGGTTTGCCAAAGGCCAAGCCTGGGCCATACAGTTGATATCATGTATGTGTGTGTGTGTCTGGAGGGGTGGTGTTCAACTGGACCAGGCAGATGAGCTGTGTGTGTTTGTTGGTGACCTGCCTGTGATAGTGATGCAAGTGTGTCTATGAACACAGTCAAGCTATGTGGTTGCCCTACACAGGAGTATGTTGGACAGCTGTTGGACAGACATGGAGAATGTACAGTTCACCACCTCCAGCCATGGACATGGGAATGGGTTCTGCCAGGAGTCTCACTGGAACCACCAGGCACAAGGCCAGATGTGGCACTACTCCTTCATGGTGACTGCTGTCTTCAGGACCACGTGCCCATGGCCTGCTCCAGTGTGGTGTGGACAGCACCCTCCCTTCTGTACTGCTGGTGGTACTTCCACAATGGGAGTGTGACTGTGCATGGCCACATGGCCTCTCAGCTGATCTTGCTGCTGACTTATGTCCACGTGTCTGATACCCTACTCCCACCACATCGTCCAGCACAGACATTGCATGGTTGAGCAGTGACACTGTCTCACCCCACCATCTATCCATGACATCAGCTTAATAACATACAGCATCACCAAGGCCATGGAGGTCATCACACATGGCAGGAAGTGTTGCATTCATGACCCTGAGCATCTGACTGGTGTTACATTCAGAATGTGCCTTTGCCTACATGATGGACCGAAACATGCATCTGGTGACACTTGCTGTGACACCTGCAACAGGGGCTTGATGGGCAGCAGTCCTCCTTTGAGCACCCCTGTCAATCTGCCTGTGTGGAACCTCACCAGATCTCTAGCTATGGCTAGTGTTCACACTCGCACTTGCAATAGTCACCACACTAGCCTGTTGCATGCCACCACCCTCCAAATGTCCATTATCTCTGGTTCTGGGGACTGTGTATGTGTAGGCATACTGACTGTGTTCAGGGACATTGTGGGTGAAAGTGGAATATCAACCAATGGCACAGATTCAGCCCCCAGCAACCCCACCTGTGCGTCACCATGACCACCATCATTATCAAGGTCTGATAAGACCTAGACATCAGGTTGTGAGTGGGAGAGACCCCATCCACCATGTTCACCTGTGAGGGGAAGACAACATATGTGAATTACTACCTGCACTATAATGTTTAATGTTACACACACACACACACACACACACACACACACACACACACACACACACACACACACACACACACACACACACACACACACACACACACACACACACACACACATGTACACACATACATACACACAGCCGAGGTGGCACAAAGCCATTATAGAGACCACACAATTTCTGAATGATGACATGAGCGACACACATTCAGACCACAGCAGACACACTCTGAACAGGCCCTCAGCTGCACTGCATGTTGTTATGTACAGTGCAGGTGAATGCCTGTTCAGAGTGTGTCTGCTGTGGTTTGAATGTGTGTCGTGCATGTGATCATTCAGAAATTGTGTGGTCTATATAATGGCTTTGTGAATGATGACATGCGTGACACACATTCAGACCACAGCAGACACACTATGAACAGGCCCTCAGCTGCACTGCATGTTGTTATGTGCAGTTAATGTTACTACTACTATACACCTCAGAGATATCTGAGGAGTGGTAGTATGTGATGGACCTTCACCTAACACACAATGCACCCGTGTACACAAAATTAATGTATCCCTGTATAGCACAGCGGCAACAGCTACACAAACTCACATGCCAATATGTTACAGCTCCTGTAATGACTAATGTGATGCACGGCAGTTATCTCCAACACAAATAAATATGCATATATTGCAATATGACTAACAGTTGTGTGCATGGAAAACTTAACATGCCTAGGGTATTCCAAGTCCAACAAAAGAAGTCAGGTACAGTTCCACAGCTGAATGAACAAATCCAAAAGTTGGTAAAAACAAAGAACTTTAATGTGGAAATGTTTAAAAATTGCTTCTTCAGATCAAAGAATGAAACTGAAAATCTTCTTATTTATACAAGTAAGTAAAACCAATTAAATAATCAACCTATTAAGACATCTCATTAAATCTTGTAATAGTGAGATCAGCATAACCAAAAAACCCTTATACTTAAAGGCATATATACATAATTTACTTCTAAAATATATAATGCTTAAAAACATATATACATATAAAAATATATAAATATATGTGAATAAATGCCTATTATCTTAAACTTCTACTGTTAAGTTTTGGCTTTAGGGGAACAACATCATTAAAGCCAGAGTCCTAGTCCTTATGTGCTCTGAGCCTTAAAATCCACCTGGTTTTACTACACTCAGTGCCATTAGTTAAATCACCCAACCTCATATCTTCCTTCACTGTTTCTATCACTTGAAATAAAAAACTTACATTGATTACCCTCTTGTACTATATGTTTTGCTAATGCACTGTATTCTGGCCCCTTATTGATGCAATATGCATGATCTCTTATTCGTTTGTGAAGACATCTGTTGGTCCTGCCAAAATAAAATGTATTACAGCATGCACATATTGGGTGAAATGCTTGGCAGCTCTGTTTTTCCCTAATGTTACATGGCTGCACTCATACCTTTCAACTGTCCAGATTTTCGGCTCATCATTTTGGTCTGTTCCCCTTAAATGTTGTGGACATCTGACAAATCAATGTGATGATGTGAAGATTGAAGTCACTAAATAAGGACAAGCATTTGGGTTTCAGACTTGAAATCCTTCAGAAAATGTATGTTAAAACAAACCATGTTACTCTAGCAACTTTCTAAGCTTATTTATTTTATTTTATTTTATTTTACATTTGTTGACCGGGCTAGTCCAGCTGGATATATGTCCATTTTCAGTGGAGGCCCGGGGAGAAAAGTTCCAACGGTTATAACAAGTTTAGGGAATACAAAAAATAACAAAGCAAAACAAAACAAAAATTGAGCATAAAAGATAAAAAGACTTTAGTATAGGTAATATACATCTCAGAGGAAATATCCATAGCAAGATAGTATTCCTAAAAAAGTTATTAAATAATTGCAATATGCAAATTTGATAATATCAAAACGTAGTATAAATAATACATACTTATAAAATCAATGATTTAAAATATGTCCCTATTTTTTGCCCTTTGTCCCCATACTTTGTCAGGCATTGTCCATATTTCCTGCACTAAGAGGTTGAGAGGTATGACTGCACTGCATGATATATATATATATATATATATATATATATATATATATATATATATATATATATATATATATATATATATATATCTATAGTTCACTAATTTCATAGAGTTTTTTCCCTAATGTTAGATGACATTTACTGAAGCATTGTTAATTCTCACAGCTCGTTTGGTGTAGTGGTATGTTGCTATGACTGTAGTACATGGGGTCCTGGGTTCGAGAGTTAGCAATGATGACTTTTTCCCCCTAATGTTAAATAACTGTAATGCATGATATATTTACAAAAGCATTAGTGAAGTGCACAGCTCCTTTGGTGTAGTGGCATGTTGCTGTGATTATAGTGCGCAGGGTCCTGGGTTCAAGTCCTGCCAGGGCTGGTTATTTTGTTGTTGGGCAGAACAGAGGTTGATTGAGACAGAGTGATTAAAGCAGTTTTAAGCAGGTTTGCATGGGTTTGCACTGCGCTAAGTGGTGCCAAGAGGCGCTTAGTCCTTTTTGGTTTTGTTTAGCACTGCTTATTCCCACTTAAACCTGCACTAATTTCAAAAAAAAAGAAAAGAAAAAAGGGTGAGAGGAAAGTGGTGAAATGGGGGTAAGCAGTGGGAAAAAACAATGTGAATGGCAGCTAGGGATGTTACAGAATGGGTGTAGGAAAGGACCATAGCTCTCTATATTCTTCTGCAGCAACAGCTGTGAATGATATGTACAATTTGGAACTTAGAACCTCACACCACACAGGGAGGGGTGTGGGTGACATGCACTGGTTGAATAATTCAAGGGTAAATTGAAGTCAGTGTACATGGAGGTGAAATGGAGAGCTATGTATGGGACATGATTTTATGGGGGGGCAGATGCCCCTTTTTTAAGGTGAGAGTGGGATGTTGGGGAAAGGTTGTAAGTACATTTGGGGATGTAAGTTAGGTAGGACAGGTTGCTTTTGCAAACAGACAAGATAGCAGACAGGGCGGTCTATGACACATGAGGGGGTAAACACCTTGGAAAGGGAGTATGGTTGGGAATCCGAGGCCTATGTGCCCCAGATAGAAACAATTGGACTGAAGTCCCCACCCATGGGCAGTCACCATTGCCCTTTCACAGCCCCAAAGGTGGCTGTGCTGGGTGCTAGACAACAGGGTCAATGCCCCTTGAGGTGCACCAGTCTGCCCTTGATATGGCTTTGGCATCCATCCAAGTCTGTCTAGATAATGCTGTGCACCATATCTCAGAACTGTCTGCGGGTAACAGGTTCCTCTCTGTGCCCGCACTTAGGGGGGATGGGCTCTGTCCCCTCAGGTGGTTCCATCCGAGGGTGGTGCAGGACCAGCGGAGGAGGAAGTTCCAAGTTGAGTCCCAGACATGCTGGGACCTGGTACTGTGGCCAAATAAGGCAGGACAGGTGGATCCACTGGAATCTGCCTTCCCAAATGTGCTATGGTGTTGAGGTTTTTCAAAATGTAATGGTTAGTCATGAACAAAACATTTCAAAATTAGTTACAACAGCATGCGTGGGTGTTCCAATTAACCCAAATTAACCCAGAACAACAGAAGTGAAACAATTGTATAGCAAACAGAACACATGCATAAATGGAATAACAGTCAGCATTGCAACTGCATGCCAGTTACATTTATGGCAACAGGCCACCAACAGTGGTATTTGAACAAGGTATGTTAATATGCAACCAATTAAATATATGAACAATAATAGAACATAAGTCCCAACATTAGGTTTTGAGAACAACACACCCGTATTATATGAATAATAATTATTGATGCAAATAAGGCATGGGGAGAGTGAAAAAAAGTCCATTAACAACTGTATAGGCTTCCATTTTTCACAACAGTACTGCTCAGTACTCTACAGGTCTGCCCTCACTTCACATCTACATATGACCCATAGCTTCTGTATCACATATGTAACTGTTAAACTGACAACGTAGAATGGTATGGGGGCAAACTGTGACAACTCTGGGTAGATGACTAGAAGGGAATCGTACATGTCAGGGTTACATATATGAGAAAGAAGGTGTACCCTGCACAGATGTGTGAGTGTGCTACTGGCATACTTCACCTGGATTCATATCTGTGTTCAAGGTTATTGGCAGCAGTGACCACTAGCCATGACAGCGAGACATGTATCAGGAAGAGTGCTATTTGTATGTACCTATCCTGCTGTTATTTGCGGGCATGGGGTTGGACAGTGGAACAGTTGTACACAGTTTATTAGCATACCCTTCCTACAGCTACTACAAACATTTCTTTACCTGTAAGACCTGTGGAGAACATATCTGTTAATACTACCTGACTGCTTCTACTGATATTCAAGATTACTTGAGTGTAAATATTCACACATCTTAGTACCACTCCCTGGATTCAAGCATGGTCTGAGTGTGCAAAAATCAATGGCAAAGCTATTTCTCATCACACTGAGTTACTGGGGAACCTATCTCTTACTTGACTGATTACTATCTAATACTCTCTTGGGTAGACAGTCTGACCTTGTAATCTAAGTGTAGAGTCACCAAAGGCTGTGGTGACAGTTGAACATACATGCCTGAGATTCATGCATGACAGATAGTTAGTGTACTGTGTATTAATCCTTTGAAATAATAAGATCTGGAATGCAAAGGTTAACACAAGGCAATGCTGCAGGGGACACACTATAATACATTACATATTACTATTCATGGTTCAGATGTTAATGCAGGACATATTTCATATTTCATTTATAGCTTGTTTTACAGCTCCACAATCTACAGTTTTGCATAACAGCTGGTTATCCGAACAACCTCAGTTAATGTATGCTGTCAAAGCCATATTTGCTGTGAAGCACCTGTACACACTATATTTCTTTAACAACATACCAGATTAAACACAATAGTTTGTTGTATAAATCTTTATTTGCGTAACATAACACAGTGCTTTATTACAGTTGAGATTCTACATTCAGTAGTACTGCATATCCTGTAGATCAATATTGGCCTGACAAACTATTTATTCAGTACACTCAGAACACACTGTACCTACTGGCAGCAAACAATGTACTCCTACTTATTTATTGCACTATATACTGCAAGATGGATGAGCACTCCCCAGATTTTCGGTGCAGCCTCGCCAGTCTGTCTGCATTGGGCTTCCACATTGCTAGCCCTTTCCTCTGCAGCTGTAGGGGAAAAAAACAACCATAATGCATACCTGTCTATCACATACTCAGGCTAGAATCTGGTACAGCTATGGGTGAAATACTTACAAACTAATGGGGCATTCCTGTCTTGAGCACCTTGGATCCATTGGGCCAACAGTGCCCCCTTTCTCTGCTGTAGGTCAGCATAGTGATGTCATACCTGCAAACCAGTTCGAGGGATTCCAGTGGCACTGGTGAGGTTGTATGGCAGATGGTCCCAGGCCTCACATTTGTATTGGGTGCACTGTTACTGGCCCTGCAGCAGTCTGTCATCATGGTGTTTCACAAGGAGCCCAGCAATGACCTTGGACTCCAAAATGCCCCAGCACTGTGCTTGAAAGCGCGCTCCCTCTCCAACTCCAGACATAGCTCCTGCAATGACCAAACTACAACAGGTTCTGGCTGTATACTCAGCTGTGCAGCTTAAATAAGGCCATATTCCAACCCGTTGCTGTCATTGGCCCATTTTTGAAAATGCTAGGCTGAATGCTGCTTAGAATTATACTTCTAAGCACTGCTCAAACTGGCTAAGCACTGCTAAGTACTGCTCAAGTTTCATTTCAAAAGATATTTACAGACTGGACATTAATTATTCATTAGTGACATATTATTAAGTATATATATTTCACGTTACATGATTTACTCCTATGTGCTTTGATTACATTACCTTGGGGTGGGACTGTACTGTGTGGGACACTGGTGTTTACATGGTGGATTTCATGTCATATATCCACTGACACTGCAATTTTGGACCAGCTACACTATCCTGGTTAACAAATATCAATTACTACATTATTCCAAATAACAAAAATTAACAATGCTTTCCCATATAAAAGATGAATAGGGTCTCTTGGTATTCGAACCATGAATCACTGCACGCAAAGCTGGAACTCTAGCCACTAAGCTAACTCACCATTGAAGATTTCACCTATATATTTCTATTTAACTCTTACAAGATATTTAAGCAGTGCTGCGGATAGCACTATGATGTACAACCCTGCTCAGCTACACTTAAACTTCACATATAAATGAAAAAAAAAATTTCCTACAACCATTTTAAATAGATATATATCAATATATAACTATCAGCATGTCAGTTGTTGGCCACATACTCTTCATAACAATCCATGGTAATGTAAAACATGTCAATCTATCAACTTTCTAAGTTTGTAAGAGCAATATTTAAAAAGTGACACTATTTTTGACCCTTTCTCTCACTTTTATTTATTGGCTTTGTCCAGATTTCTTGCTCTAAGAGGTTGAGGTGTGTGTCCGAGGACACATTTTTTACTGTAATGTGCTGTACGGCAGTTTGACAATGCAGGGTGTGTGTTACAGTTCCTGTCACACACCTCCTGCATTGCATTGCATTGCATTCATTTGCTTTCAGTGTCCGCAGACACTGAAAGCATTTCAAAAGTGCAGTACGGCACTTTGACAGTGCAGGGGGTGTGTTACAGATCTGCGAGCACTAATGCAACATGCCCCTGCACTCATTCAGTGTTTGTGTCCACGGATCCATCTCAGTAGCGCACCTTCATTAATATGAAAGGCATGCTGCTGAGAGGGGGATACAGACGTGAACACCATTCATTCTGTGTAGAAATTCCACTATTCCTGCATGGAGTTTATTGAATCCTAGCCTTTATATAGTTAAATAAATCAGTGGTGGATATCATCACAACCAGTTAAACAATGTAGGTTATTTATTGCAAAGTAAGTCCTGTTAAAGTTTCTCCAAACTCAGAGGATTGGCTGGTTCTCTCCGGGACCTGCAAGTAAAAACAAAATGAAAACAAGTAAAAACAAAATGAAATGCCTCTTTGTTCCAAACAATCTGCTGTTGTATTCCTGTATGTATTTTGCAGGCAGACAGCTAAATAGTGTAAAATTGTACACCTTCTCAAAATCAAACAAATGAAAACATTAAGTAATCCTTCTTTGAGCTTTAAGTTGTCAAGTTTATTCAAAGTAATGAGCACTTTCTTCTATCACACTTCATCACATACAAAATTTCTTCCATGGAGGAATAGAAGAAACATTGTAGCTGATGAAGTCTTAATACTTTGAATAAACTGGACAACTTACAGCTCAAAGGATTGCTGTATCATTTTTAACCCATGATTAAGAAATACCTACAAAGATGGGGCTGTGGAGGCAGGAAGTGTTTGTAGTTGTTCACGTTTGTTTTTTACGGTAACCAGCATGGCTACCAGCATTCATAAGGTTACCTTTGAGGGGTGGGAAAAGAGATTGATACATTTGGGTGTGTGCTGCATGGCAGTAGTTGGATTTACTCTATCTCCAGAGAAAAATGAAGCAAATTAATACTGTTAGTCATATGGGGATGTGTAGGTAGGTGTATTTTATTGCACTTTTAATAATTGCCTTGTAATGGGTGGTGAGATGGTTGAGGATGTGGTGCTTTAGTTTTGAGCAGCAGAGGAGTGAAATGGGGACAAGACTGTGGGTGGGAGGTGATGAAGTTGAGTTGATTGATATACTTTTTGTGTCGACAGAGAAATTTGGAAGAGGATAAAGTTTAGATTATTCTTGAGCAGAACTGGAAAGTTAAGATTTAGTTTTGAAGGGAAAACAGTTAGGAGAATGGGTAGGACCACTGAAAAAAATGTCCGGAAGTGAGGGATAAGTATATTACTGATTGTAGTGGGAGGTCCTCGAAGTTTATGTGAAATAAAATGAGAGTGCATGGTTATTTGTTTTGGTGGGTATTGCTTTAAGCTGGAGAGATGGGTGATCTAGATGTTATAAACAGGCAAGTATAAGTTAAAAACATCAGGGAGTGGCTGGGGAATTGGGTATGAGATGGAAGAGAAGCAGGCAGAACTGCCACATTAACAGAAGCCAATCAGTCTGTGCATGCACAGTATCATTAGCTCAAGTTGCTAAACATTATGCTCTTGATCACACCCTAACCAAGATTGCAAGTATAACATTGTAGAAAGTTACTGATGTTAAGTTGTCCAATCTCGCCTTTGTTCTTGATGGATGGGTTTGGAGCCAATCCTTGGCTCTGACTCTGCCACTTTCTATAGCTTAAGAGCTCTTCACTGTCTCGAGGCTACCCCTTTTCCTAGAATGCCCAGCGTCAGATATCCAGATCTCATTTGATGCTTTAGCTGTGAGGTTGTGTCAATACTGGCTCAGGCTTAGTATAACTTTTTTCTCTTTTTAAAGTCAAATATTTTACTTGAAAAAAGTGCAAGAGGAAGTTGTAAACCCCTTTTCCCATTGTGCTTTTGTGCTATGTTGGCTATCGCCCCTTAGCCGCTAGGCCTTCTGTTGTTCCCTGAACTGGTTTAAGTTAGAGAGTTCTCCCCCCCCCCCCCCTTTTTAAGGACAGCCATTTAAGTTAGAGGCTCTCCTTTAAGGTCTTTATATATTTTTTTTAGTTTATTATTGTAGTGTGTCTTTTTGTGGTACTTCAAAATGTCTAAGGAAGTTAAAACCTCAGGGTTTAAAAAGTGTGACTCATGCTGTCAGAAGATGTCTCTGACAGATGGGCACACTAATTGTGTTTACTGCTTGGGGGCTCTGCACCTGCAGGACTCTTGCTCTATTTGTCATGCCTTTAGTCCAAGGGTCCTGCAGGACTGGAAAAACAAGCTAATCCTCTGTGGATTGTTAAAACAGGATTTTCCAGCTAAAGCATCTCAGCCAGTGAAATCTTTGAAAGCAGTCAAGCCACTGGCTCCATGTTCGGAAACGACCTATGAGCTTGACAAACCAAGTGTGTCAGTGAACTCTAGCACCAACAAGACTACTCCTCCGTTGGCTCCAACTGTTACTTCAGAACTATCTCAGAGCCACAAACGAGCTAGGTCTCCTTCTTTGGAGCTGATTCGCTCAGTGCCACAATCACCCTTACTTCAGAGTAAAGCCAGTCATTGCTCATCTTTCCACTCTTCTCGATCCTCGAGGTTATTGGATCAGGATGTGGAGAGAGTGGTCAGTAGGTTGCTGAAGTCACAGGCCCTTGCAAAAATGCTTTTGAGCCCCCCTCAACAGGCTTCGGCTCCATCCGCTTTGATTTTGATTCCTTCTCCGACTATGCTTAGTTCAGAGCAGGAGTCCATGGATGCTCGATAGTGGTTCCTTCGGCTCCAATGACATCCTCTTCAGCTCTGACATTGGCTCTGATTATCTCAGTTCTTCCTCCCATCAAGTTATCTTGGTACCAAAGCTCTCTCGTCAGCTCCAAGGGAAGAAGTGGCATCGGACCCTTGTCTGACCCCGCTCTCCCGAGCATCGGCTCAGTTGAGCTCGGCTCCCACACTGGCCTCAGAGCCATCGCCCTCAGTGCAGAGTGGGATTCCTGTCTCTTCAGAGCTGGAGCTCTCTTTGTGTCGAGACCGTGATGCCTTTGAGGTCATGCGGAGAGTGCTGTCCCCACAGATGGCCCCACTATCGGTCCCATCGGCTCCATCCCCCTCGGTGCCTGTGACAACCTCTGCTCCTCCTCCAGCCTCAAAGTGTAGGAAATCTATGCCTCAGGACATGCCATTGGGTTAACTCTCTTCTTCTGAAACCTCCCCAGAGCATTCTGAGCAGGCTTTCCAGAAGAAAAAGTGCAAGAGGAAGCACCTAGACTCCCCTGAGTCTGTCACCTCAGATACAGACCTGGATGAATTGGAGGGGTCCCCAAGGTCCCCCTCTGAAGATGTTTCCTTTTCAGACATCCTCAAGATTTTTAGGCAGAGGCATAGCTGGACTTCCCTAACCCCCTCCAAGGATGAGTCTGTATACCTGGATGCATTTGTTTCCCGACCTTCCACCTCCAGCAGGAAGGCAAGATGCTCTCTGATGTGGGAATCCATTTTTCCACTTCTACCAGACCATACCCAAAGGGTCAGAAGGGTGGAAAGATGTGGTTTTGAAAATCCCAGGGACCCTTGCCTGATGCATGTGGTGAATTTTCCCCCAGGGGCAGAGAAGGAAACAATAACAATGGCAGACTCCGCCCTCATGGCAGAGGGGGTCCACAAAATCAGGGTGACAGAGATATGTTCTCTTCCAAACCCTATCAACATCCCCGAAGGGATGCCCAACTGTTCAACTCTGGAGGCAGTCAGGGGACGTCTTTCTTTGTACCCAATTGCCTGGCAAAATATTACAAAAGACAAATGGGTACTATCTATTATATCTGGAGGTTACAAGATTCTCTTCCATCAACCCCCTCTTGTTTCAAAAAAATCCATCCCAGATGTTCCACCCAATCTAAGGGATCAGGCAGTCACAGAAGTTTCAGGACTGCTAGAAAAAAGCCATCCGGGAATTCCCTGTGGACCAAGTAGGATCCGGAACTTACTCAAGATTCTTTTTAGTGCCCAAAAAGACAGGGGACTGGAGACCAATTCTGGATCTCAGCAGATTAAACAAATCTGTACAAAAAGAAAAGTTCCAGATGGTAACACTGCAGTACATTCTCCCCTTTCTGGGTCAGGACAATTGGATATGCTCCATAAATCTTCAGGGCGCGTACTATCATATAAAAATGGACAGATGGTCCAGGAGATTTCTACATTTCTGGCTAAGGGCCAGTCATTACCATTACAGAGCACTGACCTTTGGTCTCACCACAGCCCTCAGGGTGTTCACCAAATGCATGGCAGTAGTTATGGCTCACCTGAGACGTCTAGGATTCCAGGTGTTTCCTTATCTGGATGACTGGCTCCTCACTGCTACCACCAGGCAACATCTTAGAGGCATGAGATTACACCAGCACATCCTGTGCTCAACTAGGCATCAGAATAAACTTCGAAAAATCTGCCTTGTTGCCCTGTCAATCAATTACATATATAGCAGCAGAACTAGACACAAGAAAAATGATTGTAAAATTGCCTCAGGAAAGAGTTTCCATTATTTGACAACAGGTGTCACTTCTCCTGAGGAGCAAAAGAATTCAAGTCATATATGTTCTTCAAGCTCTAGGATCTATGGCAGCAGCCATTCTTCTAGTTACCTTAGCACGCTTTCACATGAGAATCCTTCAGTGGCTGCTTTTCACACAATGGTCCTTCCAGGAATTACCCATGTCTCACATGATGCTAATTATGGAATCTTGCAAAAGACACCTTTCCTGGTGGATGGTCTCCCCACTAGTGACTCAGGTCAGATCTTTCATGGAATCCCATCCAGTTGCCACAGTGACCATGGATGCTTCCCTGATAGGGTGGGGGGGGGCATTATCTAGGGAAGACAGTCCAAGGCACTAGGAATCATGAGTACCACTTGCACATCAACGTCCTGGGGATGAGAGCGGTGCTTCTAGCATTGCAAGCTCTTCAAGACTCTCTCCCTGCCGGGACTATTGCAATACAGATGGACAACATGTCAGTGGTTTGGTACATCAACAAACAGGGTGGAACCAGGTCTTACCCCTTGTGCTGAGAGGCCCTCAGACTGTAGCAATGGGTGATTTCCTCCCAACATTTTCTGACAGCATCCTTGGCTCTGACTCTGCCACTTTCTATAGCTTAAGAGCTCTTCACTGTCTCGAGGCTACCCCTTTTCCTAGAATGCCCAGCGTCAGATATCCAGATCTCATTTGATGCTTTAGCTGTGAGGTTGTGTCAATACTGGCTCAGGCTTAGTATAACTTTTTTCTCTATTTAAAGTCAAATATTTTACTTGAAAAATGTATATATTTTTTCTCTGCTATAGCAGTTTGTAGGTTTCTTTAGTTGTAAACCCCTTTTCCCATTGTGCTTTTGTGCTATGTTGGCTATCGCCCCTTAGCCGCTAGGCCTTCTGTTGTTCCCTGAACTGGTTTAAGTTAGAGAGTTCTCCCCCCCCCCCCCTTTTAAGGACAGCCATTTAAGTTAGAGGCTCTCCTTTAAGGGCTTTATATATTTTTTTTAGTTTATTATTGTAGTGTGTCTTTTTGTGGTACTTCAAAATGTCTAAGGAAGTTAAAACCTCAGGGTTTAAAAAGTGTGACTCATGCTGTCAGAAGATGTCTCTGACAGATGGGCACACTAATTGTGTTTACTGCTTGGGGGCTCTGCACCTGCAGGACTCTTGCTCTATTTGTCATGCCTTTAGTCCAAGGGTCCTGCAGGACTGGAAAAACAAGCTAATCCTCTGTGGATTGTTAAAACAGGATTTTCCAGCTAAAGCATCTCAGCCAGTGAAATCTTTGAAAGCAGTCAAGCCACTGGCTCCATGTTCGGAAACGACCTATGAGCTTGACAAACCAAGTGTGTTGGTGCCCTCTAGCACCAACAAGACTACTCCTCCGTCGGCTCCAACTGTTACTTCAGAGCCATCTCAGAGCCACAAATGAGCTAGGTCTCCTTCTTTGGAGCTGATTCGCTCAGTGCCACAATCACCCTTACTTCAGAGTAAAGCCAGTCATTGCTCATCTTTCCACTCTTCTCGATCCTCGAGGTTATTGGATCAGGATGTGGAGAGAGTGGTCAGTAGGTTGCTGAAGTCACAGGCCCTTGCAAAAATGCTTTTGAGCCCCCCTCAACAGGCTTCGGCTCCATCCGCTTTGATTTTGATTCCTCCTCCGACTATGCTTAGTTCAGAGCAGGAGTCCATGGATGCTCGATAGTGGTTCCTTCGGCTCCAATGACATCCTCTTCAGCTCTGACATTGGCTCTGATTATCTCAGTTCTTCCTCCCATCAAGTTATCTGGGTACCAAAGCTCTCTCGTCAGCTCCAAGGGAAGAAGTGGCATCGGACCCTTGTCTGACCCCGCTCTCCCTCCCGAAGCATCGGCTCAGTTGAGCTCGGCTCCCACACTGGCCTCAGAGCTATCGCCCTCAGTGCAGAGTGGGATTCCTGTCTCTTCAGAGCTGGAGCTCTCTTTGTGTCGAGACCGTGATGCCTTTGAGGTCATGCGGAGAGTGCTGTCCCCACAGATGGCCCCACTATCGGTCCCATCGGCTCCATCCCCCTCGGTGCCTGTGACAACCTCTGCTCCTCCTCCAGCCTCAAAGTGTAGGAAATCTATGCCTCAGGACATGCCATTGGGCTAACTCTCTTCTTCTGAAACCTCCCCAGAGCATTCTGAGCAGGCTTTCCAGAAGAAAAAGTGCAAGAGGAAGCACCTAGACTCCCCTGAGTCTGTCACCTTAGATACAGACCTGGATGAATTGGAGGGGTCCCCAAGGTCCCCCTCTGAAGATGTTTCCTTTTCGGACATCCTCAAGATTTTTAGGCAGAGGCATAGCTGGACTTCCCTAACCCCCTCCAAGGATGAGTCTGTATACCTGGATGCATTTGGTTCCCGACCTTCCACCTCCAGCAGGAAGGCAAGACGCTCTCTGATGTGGGAATCCATTTTTCCACTTCTACCAGACCATACCCAAAGGGTCAGAAGGGTGGAAAGATGTGGTTTTGAAAATCCCAGGGACCCTTGCCTGATGCATGTGGTGAATTTTCCCCCAGGGGCAGAGAAGGAAACAATAACAATGGCAGACTCCGCCCTCATGGCAGAGGGGGTCCGCAAAATCAGGGTGACAGAGATATGTTCTCTTCCAAACCCTATCAACATCCCGAAGGATGCCCAACTGTTCAACTCTGGAGGCAGTCAGGGCGTCTTTCTTTGTACCCAATTGCCTGGCAAAATATTACAAAGACAAATGGGTACTATCCATTATATCTGGAGGTTACAAGATTCTCTTCCATCCACCCCCTCTTGTTTCAAAAAAATCCATCCCAGATGTTCCACCCAATCTAAGGGATCAGGCAGTCACAGAAGTTTCAGGACTGCTAGAAAAAAGCCATCCGGGAATTCCCTGTGGACCAAGTAGGATCCGGAACTTACTCAAGATTCTTTTTAGTGCCCAAAAAGACAGGGGACTGGAGACCAGTTCTGGATCTCAGCAGATTAAACAAATCTGTACAAAAAGAAAAGTTCCAGATGGTAACACTGCAGTACATTCTCCCCTTTCTGGGTCAGGACAATTGGATATGCTCCATAAATCTTCAGGGCGCGTACTATCATATAAAAATGGACAGATGGTCCAGGAGATTTCTACATTTCTGGCTAGGGGCCAGTCATTACCATTACAGAGCACTGACCTTTGGTCTCACCACAGCCCTCAGGGTGTTCACCAAATGCATGGCAGTAGTTATGGCTCACCTGAGACGTCTAGGATTCCAGGTGTTTCCTTATCTGGATGACTGGCTCCTCACTGCTACCACCAGGCAACATCTTAGAGGCATGAGATTACACCAGCACATCCTGTGCTCAACTAGGCATCAGAATAAACTTCGAAAAATCTGCCTTGTTGCCCTGTCAATCAATTACATATATAGCAGCAGAACTAGACACAAGAAAATGATTGTAAAATTGCCTCAGGAAAGAGTTTCCATTATTTGACAACAGGTGTCACTTCTCCTGAGGAGCAAAAGAATTCAAGTCATATATGTTCTTCAAGCTCTAGGATCTATGGCAGCAGCCATTCTTCTAGTTACCTTAGCATGCTTTCACATGAGAATCCTTCAGTGGCTGCTTTTCACACAATGGTCCTTCCAGGAATTACCCATGTCTCACATGATGCTAATTATGGAATCTTGCAAAAGACACCTTTCCTGGTGGATGGTCTCCCCACTAGTGACTCAGGTCAGATCTTTCATGGAATCCCATCCAGTTGCCACAGTGACCATGGAAGCTTCCCTGATAGGGTGGGGGGGGGGCATTATCTAGGGAAGACAGTCCAAGGCACTAGGAATCATGAGTACCACTTGCACATCAACGTCCTGGGGATGAGAGCGGTGCTTCTAGCATTGCAAGCTCTTCAAGACTCTCTGGACTATTGCAATACAGATGGACAACATGTCAGTGGTTTGGTACATCAACAAACAGGGTGGAACCAGGTCTTACCCCTTGTGCTGAGAGGCCCTCAGACTGTAGCAATGGGTGATTTCCTCCCAACATTTTCTGACAGCAATGCATATCCCTGGGACATCAAATGTAATAGCGGACAGGCTCAACAGGGATATCCTCATGCCTCACGAGTGGTCTCTGAAACACAAAATTGTGGATCTTATTTTCCACAAATGGGACCAGCCTTGCTGCAAACTCTTTGTCTCTCCCCTCAACAACAAATGCAGCAGCTACATCTCCCTTGTTCCTCCTCCAGGTCAGGCACCCAGGGATGCTCTAGTCCATGACTGGCCTCAGGGATGCCTTTATGCTTTTCCCCCCTTCCCCCTAATTCCAAAAGTCATTCAGAAAGCAAAATCGTTGGGTTGCAAGATGATCCTCATTGCCCCCTATTGGCCTCAACAGATTTGATTTCCATTCATACACCCCCACCTTCTAGTCTGGCCTTGGATTCTGGACCCAGTACTGGACCACTTGATTCATCAATCAGGCAGCCTACACTAATCCCTCCAATCTCTCAAGCTCACAGCTTGGTTACTCCACTTCCAAACTTAGTCAGGCTCCCCAATATTTCACCAGCAGTGCGTGATATTATTGTTTCCTCCCATAAGACAACTACAAGTCAAATATGCTAGCAAATGGAAAAGATTCTCTTACTGGGCAGAATCCAGGAATTTAGATCCTTTTACAGCTCCTGTACATGAGATTTTGGATTTCTTAGCAGAACTGTTTTAATCTGGTACAGCTGCTGCTACCATCAGAGTACAACTATCTGCCATTTCAAATTTTCACATTGGAGTTTCTAACTCAAGCGTAATGTCTCACAAACTCTGTAAGGCCTTCATGAGAGGTGCATCTCTACTTAGACCTCCAGTGAAAGAGACCCTTCCACCTTGGGATCTCAATTTGGTTCTGGCTTCCTTGATACTGCCACCCTTTGAACCAGCAGCATCATGCTCTTTGAAATTTCTCTCTTGGAAAACTCTCTTCCTAGTTGCTATTACTTCTGCCAGACGTGTTTCAGAACTTCATGCACTATGTGTTCGCCCTTCATACCTAGTTTTTCACAAAGATAGAGTTTCTCTGAGAACCAACCCATCTGTTCTACCTAATGTTTGTTCAGAACACAATTTGAATCAATCCATTGAATTTCCTGTCTTTTTCCCTAATCATTCCAACAAGGCAGAATACAAATTACACCAATTGGATGTGCATAGACAACTGTGTTTCTATCTCCATAGAACTAAAGAGGTGAAAAAATCAGATCAGTTGTTCCTTTCATTTGCTAAGAACAAACAAAGCCTTCCAGTTTCTAAAGTAACTTTGTCAAAATGGTTATCAGACACCAGTGCCCATACCTACCATTTGCGACAAAAAGATCTTCCAGCAAAACCCAAAGGTCATTCAACCAGGTCAGTAGCTAAAACAAACTAGTCCAAATAGCTACTGACTGGAAGTCACAAAAACGCTGGAAACGTGAAGTAATACACAGTATTTATTAAAGGTTTAGCGCTTTCATCTAGTGAAACTAGACTTCATCAGAACAAAAAATAAAATAATACCATTTAAATAGATGTGAATACATGCTAAATCCAATAAGATTCGTGTATTCGAATCCCAGCCTATTTCCTGATGCCATCACTTCCTCTGAAACATGATGGTTAATAAAAATGCATTAATGCCTACAGAATAATAAATAAAATACATTGAAAAATCCCTCCACAATATATAAAAACAGAAGAATCACTTGTAAATGTTATACAAAATATAATACCAAATATGGTCCACTAAAAGTTATATATTTGCCTGTTAAAAACATGTTGATTTAAAACAACTCCCCACCTATTCAAACACATATCCTAGCTTCTAGGACAGGCTTAATGGATATATTATCATTAATACCAGGCTTAACTGTGGCATTTAAAATAATTTGCCACTTTACCTCTCTCTCTCGCTTAATAAAACCTTCAGATTTCCACCCCTAGGATTGGGATGTAATACTTCTAATAAAGCAAATCTGAAGGTTTGACTTCCTAGACTGCCCTTAACATGTCTATATAAGGCATTGTTGACATCACCTTTTCTGATTGCATACAAATGGTTGTATATCCTATTCCTCAGATGTCGACCAGTTTTTCCTACATAAAATGCTGGACAGTTGTCATATAAAGCAAAATAAATGACATTCTTAGTTAGACAGTTTCCTTTCATGAAATATATCCTATACTTGTTCTGATTTTTAACCTGTATAGTAGGTTCTTCCAAAATAGCAAAACAGTAATGGCATCTCCCACATTTTACAGTTCCTGTACTTTTATGCTGATTATATGCATTTCTTATATATAATTTATTTTTCAAATTCTGTCCTGTCTTGTTGACAAATTTGGGTTGTTTTCCTACTTGCTCATATATCATGGAATCACTTTTTAAAAATGCTCCAATTCTGCAAAATAATATTTTTGACTTCAGAAGTATTTCTATTGTAGGGTAAAACGCAAGCCCTATTAAATTCTTCACTTGTATTAACTTGATCTGTATGTATTTCATTCTGTGTCCCTTGACCTAATAAGGGTTTATATTTCTTACCCCATTCATTCGTGACGTACGTAACCACATCATCCACCATCTTACTGGGATATCCTCTATCTGTAAACATAGTACCTATATATCTCAACTCCCGTACCATGTCTGAATAATCTGAAGTCATACGGGCCGCCCTAATACACTGTCCTTTAACTATATTTCTCTTCAAATAATAGGGATGACAGCTATTATACTGCAAGTATGAATTGCTGAATGTATCCTTTCTAAAAATCTGAGATTTAAATCCGTGGGAGGTATGCGTAATAAGTGTATCTAAATAAGAAAGCTCTTTTACACTAGTATTATGTGTAAATCGGAGGAATGTACTAGTAGTGTATAAATAATCAACAAAATCCTGCACACTTTCAACATTACCATCCCAAATAATAAAGACATCATCCAAAAATTGAAAGTAAACCTGAATATGCTGCATCCATACACTATTGAATATAAACTCATTCTCCCAATCTAATAAAACTAGATTGGCATATATGGGAGCACTGGCCGTGCCCATTACGACTCCCTTATTCTGTTTATAATACTCTCCTTCAAAATAAATGAAGTTATAGTCGAGTACAATACTCATAAATTCACTTATGAGTTTGATCTTTTCCCAGTCTAACTGTGTATATTTCCTTATACAATTCACAAACCTATCCATACCTTCCTCCCTGGGGATACAAGAAAATAAATTAACCACATCTATGGTGACTAAAACCTGCTGATTCTTCCACAAGGATGGGGTTAGTCTACTGAGAAAATCCCAAGAATCTTTTTATAATATGTTCAACATTCTGATAAATTGGTTTTAACCAACTATCCACAACTTTTCCAAAAGGGAAGGTTTTTGACTTATTTCCTGATATAATGGGTCAATATGGAGGGTTCACTATGTCCTTATGTATTTTGGGGATACCCATAATAGTGGCCAATAAGCGATGTTCTACTTTCAAAAATCTATACAAGTTGTCATCAATTCTGTCTTCTATTAAAAGTTCCTCCAATAAGGCATCAATACATTGATAGGCTATATTAACGTCATTAATGGAGGAAACCTTATAAGTAACTGTATCCTGTAAAATGTTGTGAATGGCATTTAAATAATCAATTGTTTCTACCATAACCACACCTCCTCCCTTATCAGGCTGTAAAATTTTAATATCCTTATTGGCATTTAAACTACGCAACGAATCTTGTTCTTGTTTACTAAAATTGAGACTTGTCACAGACTGTCTAGTTCTATGAAGTTTGTACAATTCATCTATGACAACTTTTTCAAAGCTAGCCAATAAGGGATGTAATGGGGGGTTAAAAGTACTGTTTTTCCTCAACTGCCCCTCCGGTCTCTTGATATTTGCGTCCTTAAAATTAATACCAAGATTTAACTTCCGAACAAATAACTTAAATTCTACAATGCAATCCACTATATTAAATTTCTGGTTTGGAACGAATTTTATTCCTTTACCAAACAAATCAAAATGAACATCTTGTATGTCCAAGGATGTATAATTATAAATATAAAAATCACCCCTTCCATATTGTACTGCATTGTGTCTAACTATATTGGAATTGTCTGAAAGGGTTACCTTTGGCCCCTGTTGAACCTGTGTTGCGTGTGATAAGGTATCCAATGGCCCCCTTTCCTTTTCCCTACATATTCCCATTCTGTTTCTTCCCCTAAAAAAGTTTGTAAATCACCATGTGAACCCCACCCATCCCTCTCAGAATAATTGCGTTTCCCAACCAGAGCTTGTTTAGATTCATATGCCTTTTCCCAATGATATACTTTCCCTTCTTTATATTGCTGCATGTCCCTGCGTAACTTTGCACATTTCCTATTAATAATCCAATTATTATTATTTTTTGCATACTGATATTGTTTATCATACAATTCTTGCCACTCATCAAACAGTAAGTCTTGTAATACAAACATTCAGGTCATCGACCTCTTTCATAAGCTTACACACTTTACCATCATTACATTTAAGAATTAATTTCATAAAAGTAATGCCAAAAGTTGTCAAACATTTCATTACATTCCTGTAATACATCACTAGACAAATCAATCCCCATAGGTTTTTTAAAAAACCTAAGCCCCATGGGTACAATACATAAGGTAATACATTGATTTAAATAAGCATTATCTAGTTGTATGCTTTTAATGGCATTTAATTTTTTGCCAAATAGGTGAATCATGTCTTTAAGCGTTCCATCATTAAATCCACTATTATTCGCATAATTTTGTACATTGTTATCCTGAAAATCAAAATCATGAATATCAGTGAGAAATGTCTCTAAACCACAGTGTTTAGATTCAGTCTTGCCCATTCTGGGTTTGTTAGATGTTGAAACGCAAGTAGATTTAGAAACAGTACCTTTAATACCATTATGAGCGGCTACAGAATATGTCCGCTTGGGTGCCGTTCTCTTTGGTATCGAGAACCAACCCATCTGTTCTACCTAATGTTTGTTCAGAACACAATTTGAATCAATCCATTGAATTTCTTGTCTTTTTCCCTAATCATTCCAACAAGGCAGAGTACAAATTATACCAACTGGATGTGCATAGACAACTGTGTTTCTATCATCATAGAACTAAAGAGATGAGAAAATCAGATCAGTTGTTCTTTTAATTTGCGAAGAACAAACAAGGCCTTCCAGTTTCTAAAGTAACTTTGTCAAAATGGTTATCAGACACTATTGCCCATACCTACCATTTGCGACAAAAAGATCTTCCAGCAAAACCCAAAGGTCATTCAACCAGGTCAGTAGCTACTTCAGTAGTGTTTCAATCTAGATTGCCCATAGATTCAATATGTGCAGCAGCTACTTGGGCAGATCCTCATACATTTAGTTCTCATTACAAAGTAGATGTGGTATCCCAGGGCAGGGCTTCCTTTGGTTCCATGGTTCTGAAGAGTCTGTTCCAATGAGCCACCCAGGATTGACGTACTAGGGACGCTGTCCCATCCAGCAAGAATGAAGGTGAGATTGGACAACTTAACATAAAGAAGTTATGTACCTACCATAACGTTCCATGTTAGTTGTCCTTCATCTCACCTTCCTTCTTGCGTCCCTCCCTCCTTCCCCCTTCCTTGAGGATTGAGAAGAGTTTTTCAATGGTTTCACTGGCTAACTTGTTTTGTTCTTAATTGCTTCCCAAGTAAACCATGACAATTTACTGTATATCCAGGTTTAATAATAATGGATTATCTTCTATGATTATGTCTAGTGTGAGCTATCTCAAATGAGATCTGGGTAGCTGAAGCTGGGCATTCTGGGATAAAGGGTAGCCTCGAGCCAGTGAAGAGCTCACGAGCTATAGAAAATGGCTGAGTCGGAGCTGAGGATCAGCTCCGAACCCATCCAGCAAGAAGGAAGGTGAGATGAAGGACAACTAACATGGAACATTATGGTAGGTACATAATTTATTTTTATCTTCATTTGGTTTTGCTTATATTTTGTGAGACAGAGCACAATCAGTGAGCTAACCTTCCAATTACATAAGGAGATAATAAGTTCACCTCAATAAGTCAGAGTCATTTATGAGTTTGGAGTAATGAAGGTATTAGTCCTGGTAGCCTCACTGTCAGACAGATATGTCAGCTTTAGTGAGCACGTAGTCATGTATAGACTAAAAATGGGGTACAGTAATAGAGGTGGAGGCTCACCTGATAAACACAAGCATATACATGGCGCAGGGCTGTAGCATTTACCAAATACCAAGATACAGGCATAAAGTAGGCCTTGCAGTTAGGTCCTTCATAAGTAAGTTGTTTGTTTTATTTTCAGAGTTTTTTTCTACTACACGCAGTATGGGTAGTAGAGGATCTGGTTATGCATGTCTTTGTACCTTGTAATTAGGTCCTGTCAACTATAGTATAAGTGGCAGGGAATCGGGACTCACTTGTCTTTGTGCATGCCTGCTGAGGAGAACTATGCTTGCTTGTACATTCCAACACTTTCACTCATAAGATAACATAACCCCACTCCCAGACCCAAATTCTTTATCTTAGACTTATACATATGGGATATAGGGCCTAGATTCCCTATTCAGTATTCATTTTAGCCAGCCTGGACCAATGGTTGACAGTATATTGGAACGCTTGTAAAAAGAGCACCCAGGGGCAACACTTTGTACTGCCATTCAGTTGTTTATTCAGGCATTGCAATGGGACATAATTAGTCACCAGGTTATTGGGTCTCTCTAACTGGTAATACTTTTCTGAATACCACAGCTAAGTTTTGCTTTTCTGTTGCTGAATGCCTCTCTATTCAGCATTGCTTAATTTCTTAATGATATAGCACATGGGGAAGCTTTAACATTTCTGAAACATTACTACTCCAAGACTTACTTCTGATCTAGCTGCACACAAAGCAAATCCCTTAGTAAAATCAGGAGTTATTAACAATGGTTCAGAACTTAACAGTACGTTCATCTGACTATCTGCTCTATCACAAGAGACCATTGCCATCTGATATGACATTTACATTTTGTGAAATCTGCCAAAGGACAAGCAATAGCCACATTAGGTATAATTGTTCTATAGTGCCCAACTAGTCCACAGAATGACTTGACTTGCCTTTTTTAGTGGAGGGTATAGGATAGCTTTACAGCTTCTAGTTTTACCATGTAGCTTCCAGTAAGTTACCCCAGATTGTTTTAATCTTAGATGCTTTTTTGTTTTTTTTTCACGTAAAACAACCTGTGCATTATTTATCCATATCATGTATACATATACAAATACCTCCAATGAAATCTCAACAGCCAGTATGATTCTAAATTTAATTCCATTAATTACACTAAATGAGACTTCAAATCACTACATATAATGCTCTTACAAAATATAACTTGCAACATTTCTACTTGGCACAATTGTCATTCACATGCTTTTGTTTTGCATTTCATCCTATCATCATAATTCCAGATGTTTCAATTCTTTCTCCATTCCTCATTTACCATAATAAGCAACCAGGAAATAGCCTTCATTCTTTTCATCCTCAGCCATCTAGCTCACCACAACTGCTATTTCTGGAGTATCATTTATACTCCCATCTTCTTCTCCATTGGATAACTTTCACCTCTTATACTCCCATATCCCTTCTTGAATCATTCTCTATTTCCTAGCCAGATGTTTTCATCCAACTATCAGCTTCACCCATCAAATGTCTTTCTATAGTCCCCACCTGCCATGTTTTGCTATCATTCTTCTTACCCCCCACAAGCTACAGTCTGAATCTATAATATCTCTTCCAACTACAGTTTCTAATTTCTAGCTCAGATAGACAGAACTGCCCTTAATCCTGAACCACATTGTAAGTTATCTCCAGGCATTCTTTCCTAGCGGCATCCCATAGCTTCTTTATCTCTTCACACCATAAACATATGTTTAATTGATCTCCATTCTCTTCCCCACATATACAAAACAATAGCATACTTCCCATACCTCTTTAGATAATACTTATTAATATCCCATTCCACCTTTTGAACTAATTATTCATAAGGATTCCCTATTGATCATACTTTCCCTAACAGCCATGTAATATATTTTACTCCATCCTACATCTGCTATGTCTCCAAAATCTTAATATCCCTAATCCACAATTCCCTTAACGTTATCGTCTTGTGTATTTCTGCACTATCCCTACATACTGATATCTTATCCTAATCTTACCCAGTCACATTTTTTTACATCCTGCTGTCATCTTTTCCCACTAGTCCTGAAATTTTCTTAATGATCCACTGTAAAAATGATCAATTCCTGCAGTCTACTCAATTCTTTAATTGCATTTCCTCAAGTGCAAACCCCTTTCCAGATACACCTCCTCTAAAATCCACTCCAGCTATAAATCTTAATTTATTCAGTTTGCAAATACTTTTTTCATTTTCTTATTATGCCTCTACCCAAAAAAATCTGCAACCATCTAGTCACTTATGCTTTTGCTGAGATCCCTTTATGTAAGTATCCCATACCGTCCTATCTGTTCCTTTCTCTACTGAGAGAAAAAAATAGATAGTTCCCCTTTATAACCCCCTTCCCATCTAACCCACCCCAAACTGCCTTCTTGTGGTCTTGTTAGTCTTTGTAGAATGTCAGTAGCTGTAGCATGGCATTTAAAACCTGTTACTCTAGCAACATGGCCTTTTATCCACTCATACCTTATATTTGCTGTCTTCTCCCTAGCCAAATAGATCTGTCACATATTTGCTGAATTCCTCTTTACACTACTCTCTTGTGGTCTTACTTGCACATGCCTTTCTGTGTATATATTTCATGATCAAAAAATACTCCTCATTAAACTGCCCCCCCCCCCAAGTAATAACTTTGACCTTCAACTTATACAACATAACACTTATCTCATGTCTTAGGGTCACCCCATTTCATTTTCTGATCTGGTCTACATCCTGAACTACTTGCAGGCCAAGAAATGTCTCTCCCCTCAATAATCGTGGAAGCCAAACTGCCTCTCTGAGTCATCACAGATCAATAATACAACTATTTGGATGATGCCTCTAACCTACTCCATCCCCAAAGTTCCTAAACAAATAAAACATATATATAATTCTCTGACTACATTTTCAGTCATTTGCCGATAGAAAAATACCACTCTTGTTATCTTCCTTCTCCTCTATCCCACCAACATTCCTAATTCTCTGCACCAAACATTCAAACACTAATAAAAAAACAAGCCTGGTAGGAGTGGGAAATCCTGACACATACCTGTCCCCATTTCTGCATTCCACAATAATCCACCATTAATAAATATTCTCATCCACAGAGACTCCTCAGACATGTGGCTTTTATCACCATATCTAGTTTATTTTTTTTTAGCATTTACAGACAATCCTTCCTGATTTATCTGTTGTAACAACCTGCCCATTTGGAATGTGAGATTCCTAGTCATCTGAATGAGTGACCATGTCATCTGTGTATGCACCAGCATTGTGAGTGAGTTTTTTTAGTATTTTATCCACAAGTGTCTAGAAGGTGGCTGGAGCTCCATGTAAGTCAAATGATATTACTGCATAACAAAATAAAACTTCATTCGTTGCAAAAGCTGTTTTTACTTTAGTAAAGGAGCAAAACAATATTTGTCAATACCCTCTTTTCTAGTCTAATGTTGTGTATCTTGCTTTTCCTAGGGTTTTTATCAGATCATCGTTCCGGGCTGGGGCTAACTGTCAAACTGTGAAATACTACATAGTTTAAAAAAAAAAAAATCACTACAGAATCTGATATTCCCATCAGTTTTAGGAACTGGCACTCCTTGGTTACTATGTTCACTCTTGGTTCTTCAATTCCTTCCAATTTGAGCATCATCTGAATTTTACTTTTACTAATTGTTTCAGTGACTCTAGTACTCTAAGGCCTCAGCCTAACTTTCACCCCAGGTGTTGTCTCTGTTACATTCTATCAGTTTATTTTTCCTAGACATTTCTTAGAACAGTCATGTTTCTAAATGAAAGTTCTCTTCATCCCTGTTTTTGACTAGTGCCAGACTAGAGTCAAGCTCAACAGGGTCTTCTTTCCCCGCCAATTCTGCCAAGCCCATTCCCTTGGCTGTGGTTTTGCTAGATAGTGGGAATCTCATTCATCGATTCATGCGTGTCACTAATTAGATGGCGAGGCATTTGGTTACCTTAAGAGAGTCATAGTTACTCCTGCTGTTTACCCGCGCTTCATTGAATTTCTTCACTTTGGCATTCAGAGCACTGGGCAGAAATCACATTACGTCAACACCCGTCTCTGGCCTTCGCAATGCTTTGTTTTAATTAAACAGTCAGATTCCCCCAGTCCGCACCAGTTCTAAGTCAGCTGCTAGCTGCCAGATGATGTGGGACACCAGTGGGGACCAGCACCCGCCACAGCTGGGGCGATCCACAGGAAGGGCCCAGTGCACATTCAGAATTGTCACCACCATCCTCCCCAGCCTCCCTTGGGTGGGGCAGAGCACATTGGGGTGGGTGACACCTTGTCCAGCTATGGACCATGCCCAGCCCCGCTTCATGCCTGAGCCCAACTGACCCAGCCCTTAGAGCCAATCCTTATCCCAAAGTTACGGATCTGGCTTGCTGACTTCCCTTACCTACATTGTTCTAACATGCAAATTAATGTAAAGATTCATTGGTCTCTTCTATAGGAATTTCAATTTGTGGGCTAACCACAGAACTTTCTACTTCTCTTCACAATTTCAGTAAATTCATGTGATGTATTTGCTCTATCCATCACCTTCCTAGTTGTCTATCCTTGTAATTCACAGCATTTAGCCTTTCAATCAACTTGGGGGGGGTTGCCAATTAGCCAGAAATGTATTTCATTGGAGAGTACTAATAATATAATTCTAAGTCTCCTGGATTAAATATCCTACATCAAGCATTCCTATTACAGAGTCATTGCTGCATCTCCTGAGTTTTCTACATGTATGTATGACCATTTTTACTTTACCCTGTACATTAACATAATGTTCTGCAATGCTTTTAAATGATTTTTCCTTTTCTTCCCAGTCATTTTATCAGTATTAAGCAGACTTCCGTAATGCCTGCCATACAAAAGTTCAAATGATGTAAACCCATAACATGCTTGTGGCACCTCTCTTATCACAAACAGCAAACAGTGTAACAACTGCTCCCAATTCACTCCCATCTGTCAGCGTAAGTTACTGTTCCTAACACATATCACAAACAAATCAAACAAGTAAATTCCAGTATCCATTGTCTATCTGTGAGAAACAACAAAAAATCATACTACTCACCATGATGAAAGTGTGATAAAATGTATTCGCAGTCTATGCTCCATGAAAGCATTTTCTCTAAAGCATCATCAGACAATGCAAACAATCGAGAATGGTATACTTTTTATCCTTTAATCACATTCTAAATTAACAATTAAAACAATCATTTAAATATTTAATTAGTTGATTAATGTCTCAATTTCCTTTGTTTCAGTATTGGTGTAAGAGATATAGCATCATTTAAATTTGCAGAATTCTGAACATTCAGTTCAATAATATATTTCAGTTCAACTGATTCAGTTTTATTATAACTCCACCTCTTTTACTTAAATATATTAACTGCAAAACCATGAATGTAAAACTGTGAGAATCATCTTTTGTCATAATTTGCTTCACAAAAGCATTTTTATTATAGTTTCCATTTATATCATGTATTTATTTAACATTTGTTTACCAAGAAGTCTGACTGGGGCAGACCCCATTTTCAGCAGAGGCACAGGGAGAAATGCTCCAGACACATGTCTTTGGAATGTAGGAGGAAACTAGAGCACCTGGAAGAAACCTATGTAAACATAGTAAGGACATGCGGATTCCACACAGAGTGCACCCCCATCCAAGAATCAAACTGGAGAACCTCTTGCTGTGAGACAACAATGCTGACCACTGCACCACTGGTCCAACATTCTTTTTTTTAGTTGTCTATCTCTCTTCCCAACATAAAATTAAACACAAGACATGCATTTAGCTAAATAATCCAGGTGTTTACTCTTACAATGCACATGCATTCATATTTTTTCTTCATAACTGGATGTACAAATGTCTTGTCTCCACTAATAAACTTACAGAATGTTCAAGCTCTGCAAATATAGGTGCCTCTTCTATGAGACAACTTAGCATTTACAACTTTGCTATAATCATAACATAATGATTTTTTCAGATTATATTTAATCTTAAATGTAAAGGATGGTATCTTTCCTAGCACTTCTTTACCATCTTTCCTGGAGGTCAAAATCAATTAGTTCCAAATGGTATTAGTATTGTGTGAATAGGTTCATAGTTAAGTACTAGGCTACCTGCCCTTGGGGTGTATTCTAAGCCTAACCAATTTCTCTCTCAAAGGTGATAATCAAATGCTGTACATTGTGTCTTTGTAATAAACACCTTAACCATTATACTAATCCCCAAACCCTACAGCTAAGAAATGCTCTAAAGCCAGTTTCTTAAGTTTTAATGTCATCATATACTCAACCAAAATACGTTGCTGCATCTCTACTTAATACTATATTCCTTTTTGCATATATTTCTTCTGGTGAATATCTTCTATTCAAAATATCTTGAGAAACTAAATCTATTGATTGTTTTATTGCCATATTGTGGAGAGGATGACATGAGGCTTTTAACATTTGACCTCATAGTACATTTTTAAAAATATGCAGTAGATGCATCCTATGATAACACAAATATGAGGTCCTTTTACAGCCATTCTTACAAATTGTCATGAATAATGGCATTTACAAGCCTAGCCCATAGTTTTGTGGCTTATACACCTTTAGGTAATCCCTGGGGTATATCTGCGTCTCCCATCCATTGGGTCAATTTTTCTTGAACAAGGCCAGCGTGCTCTGCCTCATATACTATATTTTTTTTTTTCAGCATAGGAGTCTTTGGAGTCTTTATGAATATAATGTATTATCATTAAATTTATTTAAACAGACATCTAAAAATTTACTCCAGTATTGGAAAAATTAATATCAAATCTGATAAAGTAGTAGCGAATTCTAGATAAATTTTAAATTCCATTAATTAATCTATATTTCCTCATCAATCAAAAACATTTTCATCCAGAAAACAATTACAAAAATGACAATTTATAATTAAAATATTCTCATTAAATATAAATTGATGTTCCCATTCTATATAAGTACCAGAATAGCATATAAATGTGCACATGATGTATATATAATTTACATTAATTTGATAGTAATATTATCAAATGAAACAAAATATTTTCATGTACTAATTCCAGCATATAAATTCATTATTCATTTTAGTATTAACCAAATCAACTTGTCTCTTTAAGTACCATCTAATAAACTTTATCCCATCTATATTAGGAGTACAAGTTTATGAGGAATGCATGTCCATTGTAACTAAAATAAAATCATATTCAGTCTTTGCACCTTCTCACTCATATAAACTGCTCAAAAAACGTTTAATATTTATGAGGATTCACATATACATATAACATTTTGTCAAGATAAAAACTTATGGGCTTTGTTATTCATCAGCTACCTGAGACATTAGGTGTCAATAGCGGCTTATATGGATCTTTATGCATTTTTGGAACATCATTTAATAATGGTATTTGTGGTTCCAGCAAATAAAAATAAAGAAATACATCTGTAGTGAAATCCCCACTCATGTGCAGATCATATATATTTGATTTAAACTGAGGTAAATGGGAATGTGTAGATAAGATGGTAAATTCTTCGAATATCACCCCATTCAGTAACATGTTTATCATCTATATAATATATTCTCCTATATTCATTATCACATTATTAATTATTATTATTTTACATTTGAAAATGAAAAACAAAACCAACAAAATCCAGGTGCCTCTGCAGTAAGCAACCAAAGGTCCAAGAATAAATGCAGCAAAAAAGCAAAGGCAAGACTCCAGTTTCTTCAACCAACACAGCTGTTTATTAACACAAGCGCTTTCACTAAATGCTTCTTCAGCTGTATCTACATTGTAGCTAAAACACCCATTTTATACTATCATCACAAATCACATGACAAAAACATTTAGCTACTTAAAGAAAAATGCTTCTAAAAAAGTATACATTTAAAAATATGTACCATCAAAATATGTACACATATAACACATTTAAAAACATCACCTACGCAATGGTCTATTTTTTAAAATGGGCCTCATTGGCACATGGTCATTTAAGCCATGTCCTGCATCAGCCCTCAACCTCACAATCCAGTTTGCCTGTAACTCTTCTGTTCTAGCTCTGATATCACCCACCCTCTTATTCTCATAACATCTGCCTAAGAACATAAATTTAAAACTATGTCTTTCACTTGTCTCAGTCACATGCTTTGCAAGGGCATTAAATGTGCTTTTCTTTTTAATATGATATATATGCTCTCTTATTCTAACTTTGCGCAATCTATCGGTCTTACCAACATAGAATTTATTACATAACTGGCATGTAGCCAGATATACCACATTGGGGGTACTACAAGTTGCATTAACGCTCAAATGAAAGACCTCATGAGAATCTGGATGTTCAAATTCTGTTCCTACATCTATATATTCACAATACTGACATCTTTTACAGGGTTTAGTCCGTCTATCTTTAGAATGCCATATCTGATCTCTCGGTGTACACAGTCTCCTTTTCAATGACTTTTTGTTCTTAAATGTAAACTGAGGATGTGGGTCCAGAAACTTACTTACTTGCCTATCTGTGGTCAAGAGATTCCAATGAGTATTAATAGTATTAGTATATTTTCTTACATCTCTTGAATAACTAACATACATTCTATGCTTACTATTATTATATATTTTATTAGCTCCAGAGTTTTCACAAAGTTCTGAAAAATAGGGCTTTGCTCTTGTACCCCTTAATTTTTCTATCTCTATCATGTTACTACGTACTTCATCCTTATGGTATCCCCTTTCCACCAACTCTGTGCTTACTACTTCTGCTTGTTGTTTAAAGTCATTCTGTTTAACATTAAGCCTTGACACCCTATACAACTGATTATGTGCGACATTTCTAAACACATACTTGGGGTGCATACTATCTTTCCTTAGTAATTTATTAGCATGACATTCTTTCCTATGCATTTTTGTACTTAATTCCCCTTCCTCTCCTCTCACTATACTGACATCCAGGAAATTCACCTCAGAGCAGGACCAAGTCAATGTAAATTTAAGGAATGGTGTTGAATTATTAATCCATTCCACAAAATCCAATAATTGTTCTATTGACCCCTTCCATAACAGGAAGAGGTCATCTACAAACCTTCGAAATAACAGTATGTGCTGTTTATTGGGACCCCTTTCCACATTCTCTACCTCCCATGCTGACATCACCACATTCGCATAACTGTTGGCACATGATGTGCCCATTGCAACACCATTGCACTGGCAGTATATTCTGTCCCTAAACATAAAGATGTTATTCTCCAGTACTAGTTTCAATAAGATCTGTATTAGCTGTTTCCTTTCTCTCGTGTAATTTCCATCTTTCTATAGAAACTCTGTGACACTATTGATTCCAAGCTGATTTGGGATTACTGTGAATAGAGAAATCACATTAAGTGTAACCAACAAAGTAAGTTCAGTCATTTCTCCTTTCCTGGAAAACTCATACACATCTCTAATAAAATGTTCTGTATCTCTTAAAATATATTCTGACTTACTCAATAAATTCCTAACATTTTTATCCAAAAATATGGAAATGGATTCTGTACACCAATCCCTTCCTGCTACGATTGGTCTCATGGGGGGGTTTACTTTACATTTATGTAACTTCAGTAATCCTTGGATGTTAGGAGTGAGAGGATTTTGTATTAAAAATACTTTAGAAGGCCATCATTTATAAGGCCCAAACTTTCTAAATTTTTAAGTTCACTATGTACTTTCTCTATCATTCGTCTCACTTGTAAAGGGGAAATAAATTTATAGAACTTAGTGTCTTTTAATAAGTCATACATCTTTGCATCATAGTCTTCTCTACTCATAATGACTATTTGTCCACCTTTATCAGCTAGTCGTATCATGATAGTGGGATCCATCTGGAGGTCTATCAGAGCTTCAAACTCTTTTTTTGTTATATTATGCCATTTTTTTCTTATTCTGTTTACTTTTCTCATCATAATACAACTTATATACATCTTCTAAACAAAGTTTCTCAAAAACATTAACCAACAAATTTTGTTTAGGTATAAAAAGACTGAGCTTCCTAAAATTAAAAGTTTCTACAATTTCATTATTATCAAACATAATTTTAAGCATTAAGTTGCAAGTGAACATTTTAATATCAAAAACAATCTCTGTAATGTCCATATCAGCTGTGGGGATAAAGGATAAACCTTTTTCCAAAACATTAAGTTCATATTGTGTTAACATATTCGATGATAGGTTAATTACTAAGTTTTTACATTCAAGAACGCTTTCTTTATTGTGTATGGACTCACCAACACTTCTGCATATTTCCTCTTGTTTTGCGTTATACTTGTCCCTCTCTGCTGATTTCTGTACTGTCCTCTGCCCCCTCTGCTTGTAGACCTTTCCCTGGTCAGAAGTGGAAAAGTCAGATTCAACTGTCTGTGTGAGTGAAAAAAAAGGGGGGGGGGGTACTTTCCATGTTCTGCCATCCTGGTCTGGAGATATTACTATTCTCTTCACGGTGAACTTCCACTACTGTGGAGAAAGTTTTTCTTCTCACTCCAGTTGCCGACATGTTTAACACGCTGTCTCTCCCTTCCTCTGCACTTTGAATCTGCCCCTCTTCTTCTTCCTGTGCATTAACAGACACCGGATTAGATGTTGCCTCTGTGTGCGCACTCTGATTAGCTGAGGCCTCCGTCTCCATTGTTCTTGTTATGCCACTGTGCTCCGTGGCTGTATTGCACTCTCATGGCCACGTAACACATTGCCCAGCGCAAAATCTGTATGATCTCTTTGTAGTTTCTTTAACTTAATTTGGAGCAATTTTCAAGCATAGGTCGCAGCATTATCCATCGAGTCATTTACTGGTTTTAAAGTCACTTCAGCACCATATTTTTTGTAGAGATCAACATATTTTTCCTAATTAAGTTTAGTACAGTTTTCTCTTCCATGCCTGCTGCAGCAACCAACAGATTTAAATAACCCATGTTTGTGCTCAGGTTTAGTTGCTGCCATTCACTTAAAAGCACAGGATCACAGTCAGTTTGAGCAGGCATCTTGAATACCCTTAACCCACGGGGTATTACTTTCTCTGCAACGCACAATTCTAAATGAAACTTTTCATACTGCACATGTTTAAGTTTAAATAAATCTTTCTCCAAGGAAATAAGACACTCTTCAGTGCAATAAAGTCAATATTAGGAAAATCAGTTCCTTCTACAGTACATATATTTTCAGGCAGTGGATTTTCATTTTCACTCACCTTAACAATGAACAAGTTAATATTAGATTCAGTCCATTTAAATCTGTTACTGGATTGTAACTTAACTCAATGTTCTCATTTCCTGTAGCCATAATCCAGGCATAGGTGGAAAATAACAAAATGAAAATGAAAAGCAAAACCAACAAAATCCAGGTGCCTCTGCAGTAAGCCACCAAAGGCCCAAGAATAAATGCAGAAAAAAAGCAAAGGCAAGGTTCCAGTTTCTTCAACCATTTCTCCCTTCCTGGAAAACTCATACAGATCTCTAATAAAATGTTCAGTATCTCTTAAAATATATTCTGACTTACTCAATAAATTCCTAAGATTTTTATCCAAAAATATGGAAATGGATTCTGTACACAATCCATTCCTGCTACGATTGGTCCAAAATAGACCATTGCGTAGGTGATGTTTTTAAATGTGTTATATGTGTACATATTTTTCTGCATTTACATTTGATGGTACATATTTTTAAATGGATACATTTTTTATATGTTTTTAGAAGCATTTTTCTTTAAATAGCTAAATGGTTTTGTCATGTGATTTGTGATGATAGTATAAAATTTGTGTTTTAGCAACAATGTAGATACACCTGAAGAAGCATTTAGTGAAAGCGCTTCTGTTAATAAACAGCTGTGTCGGTTGAAGAAACTGAAGCCTTGCCTTTGCTTTTTTTCCTGCATTATTTTACATTTGTTTACCATAAAAGTTCAACTGGACACATATCCTTTTTCATTGGAGGCCCAGGGAGAAATGCTCCACACTGAACACACAGAAATAGTAAAATAATGAGTATACAAAAGTTGTTGTTGTGCCTTTCGGCTTTTCCCGGTTAGGGGTCGCCACAGCGGAACTCTGGTCTGCTAATGATTGGTAGTTGATTTTTACATGCCAAGTTACCAGCCCTGACGCACAACCTTCAACAAAGGTATGCCCATTCACGCATGTCTCCACACAGAAGACACTCTAGCTGAGAATCGAACCAGACAGCATCTTACTGTAAGGCAAGAACGCTACCGCAGCAACACCACTGCGGTAATGAGTATAGAAAAGTAAATAAGTAAAATACTAACTTAGGCTAACTTTGTTATTACACATTAAGGTAGATAATTCGTAGGTAGTTATAAAAACCTACAGGTTAGTATAAAAAACATTACAATGCTATAGAAACAAACATGCTATAGTTTCAAGTGAACATTCCATAATTACAAATATTGTCAAATAGATTACATAGTAAAGTCAGAGATATTACCTCTCCTCATCAGTGAGATAGCACTGAGAAAATGATTGTATGCAGAGTGACAGGAGTAATAATAATAGGCAATGGGAGGTGATGTAGTCAGAAAACGGGTCTACTTAATAACATTGAAATTTCATAATGTTGAATTTCATAACACTGAGACCAAAACATGGAAAATTCAAAAAACTGAAAACCCAAAACATTGCAAACTCAGAACATTGAGAGTGTGCTTCATAACATTGGAAACTACATTGTACAAGTACATAAGATCCCCTCCACCTACAACAACACCTAACTAGCAAATGCACTTTCTACAATGTTTATGCAGTGGGGCAAGCCCCCCTGCACACCCCTTGCATGGGTCTCTCCCCCCACACCCCCATTAATTAAATATACCAACTCCAAGATTGCACTACAGTGGAAAAAGTTAATTTCCTGACCACAGTGTATGGTGATTGTGATACAGTGAGGTTAGGAAATTAACTTTTTTCCACTGTAGTGTGATCATGGAGTTGGTATATTTAATGTACAGGGGGTGTGATTTTTACCCCCCTGCAGAAATGTAGTAGAATGTGTGTTTGTTAGTTAGGTGGTGTTATAAGTGAAGAGGATGTTATTTACATATATTGTAGTTTTCAATGTTATGAAGCACACTTTCAATGTTTTGAGTTTTCATTGTTTTGGGTTTTCAGTGTTTTGTGATGTAGATGTTTTGGTCTGAATGTTATGAAATTCAATGTTATGAAATTTCACTGTTATGAAGTAGACCCTCATAAAACTTATAGGATAAACAGAGGTAGTGGTAAGGCCAGAGAGAGAGAGAGATTTTAGTCAGGGGTAAAGCAAGGACACAGCCATTTGTTTAGTAGGGTTTTTTTTTTTTTTAGAGTTGTTTTAAATTGGGCTAGGGATGCAATGGTAGTAATGTTATCTAGAAGTACATTCCAGATTTTACCTATATAATTTGAGAAGAGGGAACCTATTGCTTGATTTTTGGATGCATTGATTTTTATGGGATGTTTGTTAGTGGAGCATAAGGTTTTGTTAGAGGTATATGGTTGAAGCAATGTTTGAATGGCTAGTGTTTTCTCAGATTCAAAGAAGATTTTATGGGCCGTAGTTAACTGAATATAGTGAAGGAGTTGGGGGAGCTCTAACCAGTTAAGTTGCTTGACTGAAAAGCAATGGTGGGTTCTGGCTGGTAAGCTTGTAGCATAGCTAGCTATTTTGTTATAACAGGATCCAAGTCCTTGTACCTCAGATATTTGTAGGTTAGTGAGTAGGGAGCTGCATATAGCAGTGTTAAGATTAAGTAGGTTTGAGTAATGGCCATCTTAGTATTTTTAGTGAAGTAGTGTTTATTCCTATATATGTTTCCAAGGTTTTTTATGTACTTTTTTCACAGGTTGGAAAATTTGAATATCAAATTTAAGTTTGAGGTCAATTTCAACTCCTAAAAGTTTGGTTTGAGGAGATGGTAATATCATAGTGTTATTTAGTAAAGAAATATTAAATATGTTAGTTTGTGAGGCAAATTTAGTAGGATGGAAGATCATAAGTTTGTTTTTTTAGGGTTTAATATTACTTGACCATTTGTGAGCCAGGACTCAACTGCAAGAAAGGATTCTTGTGTTAGATTCCGGAGCTCCTGAAGTGACAGTGCAGTACATATCACTGACTGAGTCATCTGCATATTGGATGAGTGAAGTCTGTGGGATTGACAAGTGGAGGTTATTTGTGAATATTGAGAATAGAAGTGGGCCTAAGATAGAGCCTTGAGGGACACCTAGGGTCACTGGCAAAATGGATGATAATGACTGTTGCCAAGAAACTGCTTGCTGGTATCCAGTAAGGTAATCTTGGACACAGGCAAATTTAGTTCAGGGAGGATGTTTAGAAGTTTCGTATGAGAAACCATACCAAAGGCTTTTGATAGGTCAAAGATGATGGAGGACACATAGTTATTATTGTTCCTGTGATAGTTGACAGTATTAGTAAATGACATTAGAGCGGTTGATGTGCTATGGTATGATTGAAAGCCATGCTGAGTGTTAGTTAGAAGTCTGTTAGTTTGCAGATATTCAGTAACTTGCATGTGAATAACTCGCTCTAGAATTTAGATAGTGGTGATAATACTGCGATCGGATGATAGTCAGAGACATCTAATAAATCCAAACTAGCCCAGAAGTTGAAAATGTTGAAACACAGGTGCCCGGTAGGAAGGTAGCTGGAATAAAGAAGCCGAACCACGACAAAGTAAAATCTTCTTTTTTAATGCAAAATGGTTAGAGCTTTCGCAGTGGTAACCATTGCATCATCAGAAAGTTTATTCAAACAGCAACAGCACTTAAATACTTTAATTCATTACTAAAACAACCAATCCTGCCACTCAAAGTTAATTCAGCACTCAACAATCAATTACTTACTGTGGTTATATTTTGCCCTTAGTTAATTGCTGAAGTCAGAAAAACACTGTTTAAAAACAACATGCACAAAATGTAAAAACAAGAAAAGTCAGAGAAATCTGTTGAAGAGCCACCTTTATGTAGGGGTATAATTTAAGAGGTTTCCCAAATGGGAGGTATTTGCTGTTCAGTTAGTATTGATATAGGATAGACTGATGGCTTTAGATACTCACCAGGTAAGTTGTCTGCAGCTAGTGCAGTAAGTTTTAATTTTTTCAGAAGTGTTTTTGATTGTGTCAGTGGCTAAAGGTTGTAGAGTGAAGGTTGATGTGATGTTGGGAGAGGTAGTGGAAGTTTTGTTAGTTGACAAGGTTTGTTTGGTTGACAGTGCTAAGGTGGTTTCAGTAAAGAATTTATTAAATTGAATAGCAATATTGTCTGAGTTATTAATAGTGGTAGGAGGGGGTGCACAGAATTTACCTGGTAGAAGTATATTGTTTGTAGCTGTCCAGAATATGTGTGGATTAAGTGCTTGGATTGTATTTCCAGGGTAGTAATTTATTTTGTCTTGTTTAATTTGTTTCTTTGCTTTATTTCTAAGTTCTCAGTAAGTTTGTAAAGTGGGTTGTGACCTTGTTTTATTCCAGGTTGCCCAGGTCTTATCTCTAGATTTGAGCAGAGATTATGTTTCCTTTGTTAACCATGGGGAATAGTTAGATTTAACATGTATATTTCTGCTGAGGGCTTGAGAGTTTAGTATGGTAAAGAATGTAGAGTTGAAAAAGTCAATAGCTTCTTGAAGGGGAAGCTGTTTCAATGGTGAACAGTTACAACGTTTGAGTATATTTATAAGGTTGTTGGGATTCAGCTGTTTTTTGTTTTTTATTTGTATACATGTGATATGTTTAGATGGATTAGTTCATTTCCTGATTAGAAAAGTTGGGAAGTGATCATTGAGACTGGTAGACAGCTGGAGTAGGTATAGAGGGCTGGCCTATTTGTTAATATCCAGTCTAGAGTGGAGTGTTTTTTAGATGGTTTATTAAACCTAGTGGGTATCTGGATGAGTTGATTAAAGCTGTGCAGTTTGATGCAATTTTGGGGATTTGGGGAGTTGCAGTCTAACCAATCTATGTTGAGGTCACCCATAATGATTGTATCCTGAGGTAAAGATTTACTACAGTAATGTAATGCATGTTCTAGTGTCTGGATATTGTCCCCCGGTGGCATGTAGATATTATGTATATACGTTTCTTGGGGATAATGTTTAGTCTGGCAAATACCACTTCAGCATTGTTATGGTCTAGTGTTTTTACATCTAGTGTTTCTATTGAGTGGTGTTTTTTAAAGAATAAGGCTATGCCTCCTCCTCTTTTACTTATTCTGTCTGTATGCATGATATTATAACCAGGTGGTAGTATTTCATTGCTGGGGGTATTAGGGTTTAGCCATGTTTCAGTGAGAATTACAATATCAGGAGGATAAAGGGAGAGGTTAGCATGCAGCTCATGGATTTTATTATTAGCAATTCTTATATTTATATTTAATAGTAGAGTATCCGATTTGTCCATAGGAGGAATAATTGATGCTTGACTACTTGTCGCGTGTATGATATTTTGTGAAGCTAAGTTGGAGGGTTTGTAGATTGGACCAGGGTTTGGGTATATATCCCCACTGAGGGTTAAATGTGATGGAATGTAGACCAGAGATTTCAAGATTTGGCTATGTGTTTATCATAATTCTTTGAGATACTAGGTATGTTAGGATGAGGACATAGGGAAAACTTTGCATGGTTTAGTGTTGAGTTATTGAAGCTAGAGCTACATATGGGGATAATTGCTGGTGTGGGTGGTAGGGATAGGTGTTAGTGGTGGAGTAGGAAGGGGAAGGATTGCTAAGCATGGAATGGGAAGAGGTGTTATAAGCTGCTATTATTAATAGACTTGATAGCTGTAATTAGTAAGTGTGCCTTATTCATTAACCTTTTAGAGGGCTGGTGGTTGTTGGCTTTGTTAATTATAGGAGATGTTTTAATGAAAGGCATTTAAGCTAAAATGCTTTAAGTAAGGGCGTTATAGTGCTATATTGGAGTGGAGGGGTTCTGAAGGGAAGTTTAGAGGTGGGTTGTGTTTGAAGGAGTGATTTGATTGGGTGTTCCGATACAAGGCTGTGGTTAGGGAACTATAAGTGTAAGAAGAGTGAGGGTGGAAATAGGGGTAGGGTAGGGGAGAAGAGTAAAGCCTGAGAGTAGCGTGGGTGACTGGAGTGGGCTGGGGCTATTCTCGGCTATAGCTGGACTACAAAAATAATCAGCAAGGTAGGTTAAATAGATAATAGAATATTTGTATAGTATGAGGAAAGAAGAGGATTCTATGCAGACTTCTTAGACGTTTTACAGAATTAACTGGAGAGGAGTGAGACACTTTTGGCAGGGCCAGGAGATAGTAGGAGGGGACGAGAGAGTGAATATGACACAGCAACGGATAGGTGAAAGGAAATATCTATTTAATGTAAGAGTAAAGGAATAGGCACTAGCTATTGTAATGGAACACAATAATGAGTGTCTCTACTAATTTAACAACAAGTACCAGTAGAAATAATCAGCTTAAGGGAGAGATGATAGCTGGGGGGCAGGAGGAAGAGGGGATGAGATGGAGAGTTGTGATGTACAAGGGGCTGTCTGCTGGGTGTCAAGAGCTAGAACAATATAACAATAATAATAAAACTAGCCAGCTGACTTTAAATACATTAAGTGTTTAGGAGTAGGATCCTTATTATAAGGTTGCAGAGTCAGGCGAGAAGACTGTGTGCTTTTCCTTTGGGTTTGGCTTGGTTCTTTGAGGTTACCAGGACCACCTTATAGAAAGGAGGCTTAGATGAAGACACACCCTTAGAATCCACATCCCACCCCCACCCCTCAGTAAGGAAATCTCCATAAAAAACTTCTCCAAAGCCAACTTCATGCTACTCAAGTCAGAAGTGACAAACTTCATGTCACCCATGCAGACGGGAACTGAAAGTTCAACTGCTGAATCCTACACTAAGGCACTGTATGAGCACATCCACTCATGCATGAATCGTGCCATCCCAAATAGAACTAAGATGCTGTCATCTAAAAAAGGAAAGCCAATCTGGTGGTCCCCTGCCATTAACAAACTTTACAACAAAAGGAAGAAACTGTTGCAGAAAAGAGGAAAATCCCAGGATGCAAAAAACTCCCTTACCAGCCTCAGTAAGAAGCTGAGAACCCTCATAAAATCCTCCAAAGTTAGTTACGAAAATAAAATTGCCAAAGATTCCAAACACAACCACAAGGCATTCTATAACTATGTCAAGAATCTAAATGGCAATGCTCAGATCTGCTCTGAGCTAAAACAGAATGGCATTAATTATACTGATCCCAAGTACATTGCCAATATCCTGGCAGATCGATTCAGTGCCAACTTCACCCCCCTCTCACCCCCTAAATGGCCCATCTCAATACCAGAAGATTGCCAAATTCTGGTAATAACAGCCATGCAGGTAAAAAATGCACTCTCCAAAGCTAAGAATATAGCATCTATGGGACCAGATGACATCCCAGGCTGTGTACTACATGAACTACAATATGAACTGGCACCTCACCTAAGTGTCATGTTTAATCATAGCCTCATCTCAAGTTTTGTGCCCACTGAGTGGCGCAGAGCTACGGTTATCCCACTCCACAAGGGGGGATCCACCTTGGATCCCAGAAACTACCGTCCCAACAGTCTGACAAGTCTTATCTGCAAGGCCATGGAGCGTATCATCATGGAACTTACAAACAAAGACATTGGCAACCTTCAAACACTGGACTGCACCCAGTTTGGGTTTGTGAAGGGCCGATCTTGTCTCCTGAACCTGATTGACTTCTTTGAATCAGTCTCCAGAGCTATGGTCAAGGGTAAGGTGGTCCACACAGCCTATTTAGACCATGCCAAGGCCTTTGACACCATCCCCCACTCTGGAATCATAGATAAACTTACTAAGCTGGGCATTAATCCCTACGTCACTCAATGGGTTGCTAACTGGCTTACTGATAGAACCCACACTGTAAAAGTAGCCAACTCCAAATCCAGCTCCAGACAAGTGACAAGTGGAGTACCTCAGGGTTCAGTCCAGGGACCGCTCCTGTTTGGCATCTACTTCTCTGAAGTACAGGCCAACACTAAGGGACTCTGGCTAACAAAGTTCGCAGATGACTGCAAACTGGGAGCCATTACTGAATCCTCAAATGATGTGGATACTCTACAAAAGGGCCTTACAGAAACAGATGCTTGCTGCCAGAACCATGGGCTCAAGCTCAATGCCAAGAAATGTGTAGTTATCCCCTTTGGGAAAAAAACATGTACCTGTGGATTACTACATAGGTGGCAGTACACTAAACACCAAAAGTGTGATAAGGGACTTAGGGACACAGGTGGACAGTGGTCTCACCTTTGATATCCATATCACCACAACAGTCAGGAAATCCTTCTATGTGGCATATCTCATCACTAAGGGGTTTTCATCCAGAAAAAAAAAATATCATCCCACTGTATTCATCCCTCATTAGACCCATTATAGAATACAATGCCCCGTTTGGTATGTACCTGTCAAGACATCTGCAACAACTGGAAAGGCCTGCAGAAATACCTCACTAAAAGAATCAGAGGCCTAAAGCAGATGCCCTACACTGACCACCTTAAAAAACTCCAGCTATACTCTGTCACATATCGTCTACTCAGAGACCATCACTGCTTAACATACAAGGCCATGTCAAACCCAGAGCTGTTGGACATGCTACACTTAAAGAAATCCCAATCTCTCAGAGTGACATGTTCCAGGGATCTAAACCTTGTCATCACAATAAACAAAACATGCTGGAGGGGTAGATTCCTGACCCAGAGACTCCCCAGACTCTTTAATAGACTGCCCATACATGTCAAGCAGAGCACCTCATTGGCCCTCGTCAAAAGGAACCTTGATGATTGGATGGGAGAAAGGAAATTCACCCTGGGGATCACGTCAGTCGCCCTGCTAGACAGGAGTTCAGGGAAGTAAATAGTGTGGGAAGAAATAGCCAGGGAATTGTTATGACTAGGCTTGTATAGGCCCTAGGGCTGATAGCCTAGTACCAACCTATGAACCTATAAACATTTAAAGGTAAGATTCCGGGCTCGGAGCCAACACCTGTCTCAACCAGGGAACCAGATTCCCTACACTAGCATATTATTATCAGAACCAGCTTTCCTAGGTAGGAGCAATGCAGGGTTGACTAGTTTAGCTAAATAAAATGGCAATTATGACTGGGACTGATGTGCAGTCTAAAGGGCAGCAAAAATAAGACACCCTCTCCATTATCTGGGTTTCTAATAATATCCTCATTTTCTTTTACTTTTTTAAACCTAACATTTATTTTTAAATAAATAATAGAGTTTGCATTTTCTTTAATCTGAAAAGAGGTTTATGATGTTTTTCTCACACATAAGGAAAAAAGCTTCAGTGAAAAGGTGATTAACTGGAGTAAATACATTCGCTTACTTAAAAATACTTCCTTGCTGCTCAGTTTTAGAAAACAACATCTTAAGAATGATATTCCACACAAACAAACATAGATGAGTTAAAGCATCATCTACTTTTCCGTCACTTGATGTAATGAAGAAAAGTCCTTTTGATGAAAGTTTTAGTTGTGAAATGGATAATTCAAATGATGACAGGTTTTAAATATTGGCACTTTCATTCCTGACATGGTCCTGGTCATCATGTTCTGCTCTCCAGTAAAACGTATTTTTCTTCCCCATCCTGTTCTTCATCCACTTCCCTTAGTGAGTGATCTCAGATGTATTGACTGCAATGAATGAGTCACTATTGGTCCTGATAACTCAGAAAAAACTCATGTGTCTGAGACATCTGGAACTTTGTTCACAATTAATGCTGCTGATGCTGGACAAACATTTTTATTCACTGAGTTTTTAACATTTATTATACTTTCACTTGTCCATGAAGAAATATTTCCATTTTTATATCGTGTTCGTCTTTGTATTTGTCTTCTCTTAGTAGTAATTATCCTTCATTCTTGAATTAAAATGTTATCTGAGATCTTATTATATTTCAAAGAATAAAGTTGAAGTGTTCTGAAGCTTTAATTGGATCATATAATTTATTTATATCCAGAAGCTATTCAGCTTCAGCTGATAAAGAATACTCATTCATTGAGCTCATATAATCAGTGTCAATTTTTAAGTTCATTATTTACCATTTCTTAACAATTCTGGGTATTGGTCTTTAAACATGGGTATTTTGACAATGTGTAAAACCCCTGATACAATATTCTTCATTAAATGCATATCAAAAGTCAAGCTCCACCACTGAATTCCTTTAAATTTCAAAGCTTCTGCTCTAGATCTTTTATGTGCTCAACTAGACTTACCTGAGGAACCCCAGTTTTGTCAACTGCATTTGGATATCACTGTCATCTAAAAGCCAATTTCCAGTGCTCTCTGTTAACCTTTTAACATCATGAGTTAATATATTCCCAGAAATTAAGAAAGGTGTAGTGTCTAATTCAGGTACCACTCTTTCTGCTATGCTTCAATGTTGAAAAAACAAACCACAACCAACTCAAAAAACTGAATTCAAAGTTCATCAGTAAGAAACAACAAAAATCATACTAGTCACCATGATAAAAAAGTGGTATAATTTAATCAAAGTCTATACTATTTAAAAGTTTTATCACTAAAGCTTCAGTAAGTTTTTTTATCATGGATTTCAGCGTTTTATTTCACATCTCTTCTAAAACACCAGTCCGTGTATGGTATAGTGATTTGTTTAGGTTGTTAACCTGAAAACATTGGCAGAGATGATACAATAATTTTGGCATATATAGGGAATACCTTGGTTTCATGCCTGGAAAAGCACTACAGATGCGATGTTTGCTCTGAGAGTGTTGATTTAGAAGTACAGAGAAGGTCAGAAGGAGTTGCATTGTGTCTTTGTGGACTTAGAGAAAGTATATGACAGGGTGACTAGAGAGGAGTTGTGGTATTGTATGAGAAAGTCGGGAGTGGCAGAGAAGTATGTAAGAGTGGTACAGGATATGTACAAGGGTAGCGTGACAGCGGTGAAATCTGCAGTGGGAGTGACAGATGCTTTTAAGGTGGAGCTGGGATTACATCAAGGATCAGCTCTGAGCCCTTTCTTATTTGCAGTGGTGATGGACAGGTTGACAGACGAGATCAGACAGGAGTCCCCGTGGACTATGATGTTTGCAGATGACATTGTGATCTGTAGTGAGAGTAGGGAACAGGTTGAGGAGACCTTGGAGAGGTGGAGATATGCTCTAGAGAGGACAGGAATGAAGGTCAGCAGGACTAAGACAGAATATATGTGTGTGAATGAGAGGGAGGATAGAGGAATGGTGAGGACGCAGGGAGTAGAGTTGGCGAAGATGGATGAGTTTAAATACTTGGGATCAACAGTTCAGAGTAATGGCGAGTGTGAAAGAGAGTTGAAGAAGAGAGTACAGGCAGGGTGGAGAATAGTGTCAGGAGTGATTTGTGACAGACGAGTACCAGTAAGAGTAAAAGGAAGGTCTACAAGAGGGTAGTGAGACCAGCTATGTTATATGGGTTGGAGACAGTGGCATTGACAAAAAGGCAGGAATCAGAGCTGGATGTGGCAGAGTTAAAGATGTTAAGATTTGCACTGGGTGTGGCAAGGGTAGGCAGGATAAGGAATACGTATATTAGAGGGTCAGCCTACACTGGACAGTTTGGAGACGAAGCCAGAGAGGCGAGATTGTGTTGGTTTGGACATGTGCTGAGGAGGGATGCTGGGTATATTGGGAAAAAGATGCTAAGGATGAAGCTGCAAGGTAAGAGGAAAAGAGGAAGGCCTAAGATAAGGTTTATGTATGTGGTGAGAGAGGACATGCAGGTGGTTGGTTTGACAGAGCAAGATGCAGAGGACAGGAAGATATGGAAACAGATGATTCACTGTGGTGACACTTAATGGAATCAGCCAAAAGGAGAAGGGAATACCTTGGCCAGTATGAAATTATTTAGGGATACCCACTTTGTACAATAACAATGCCAGTTTTCTGCCAATAGCTTTAGTATTAACCTTGTATAATGGTGCAGTTTCTGCAGCACAGTCCCTTATTGCTAGTATTTTAATGTTACCCATCATTAGATTTACCATTGGTCCCAATATGTCCATGGCAATGCACTCAAATGACATATCTGTAATAGGCTTTGGAATTAATTGGCTGTTAAGTACAGAATAGAATATATTTTTAATGTTCTAGACAAGAATCATAGATATTTCTATTCTTATTACATCTGGTCAATAAAATCTAATTAACAATAATATAAGAGTTTAGACCATAGTAGTAATCTCCTAAAAGGCTTTGTAGAATTTCTTCCTAGTCTTTGTTACTCTATGTAAGGACATCGTCTTTTAGCTCAACATAAGGGTAGGACATAATGATGGACGCAGGCATATTGTTCATATAAGCTTTATAACTGTAATCATAATTCAGGATGATACATCACTATACAATACCACACATCAGGATGATACAACATCACTATACAATACAACACATCAGGATGATACAACATCACTATACAACACCACGCATCTTTCAATTTTTTTGTACATCAGGAGTGCTGATGCATCAAGAACAATGAGATGAAACATCTCATGCTGACTTTGAACAAATATGCATGAAATGTAACATTTTGCTGCATAAATACAGTCTGATTTCAACTCTTTTGTTATGGATAGAGCATGTGACAAGAACTCTTGGGAAACTCCTTTTCAGTAAGGACTAATAACAGCATTTGTTTCTATTTGTAAAAAAATGTAGCTACCTCATAGTGAATTGCTTTTAGTTATTAACTTAAGAAAATAATAGCATTTTTTGCTTTTAGTGAGAATAAGTATGTGACCTGCCTTTTTGTTATAATGATGTTTATTATCTGTGTAAAAATAAAATTGCTGTTTCTCTTAAAAAATCTTTTGATGGTATTGATTATTCAACAATGGCAGGCCTGTCTAGATTGAAGAATGGAGATGTCATCAGATATAAAATGAGTTCCAGCAAAATAGGAAAAAAATAAAAAATAAATCCAGATCTGTGACATGACAATCCAAAGCAATTCAGAGAAGCAGGTATTACCTGATGAGTGCTTGTTTGTTGTACAATGATGGCCTTGGCTGCAATGGAGAATTGTCTACAAATGTCAAATGAAGCATATTTTTTCATAGAAAATGCCAAAAAAATGGAAGATTCTTACACTGGTATCTCTGGAACCTTTTCAAAACAGACACACAACACTAAACAAGTTCAATTTTGCTTGAATATCGCATAGAATGCAGGCAGGTAATCACAAGGGGAACTTCAACTTCTTGATGTTAATTTGCATCCATATGCAGAGAGGATGGATGTCACATCTTAACATTCTAAATGCAGGACAGGAAATAAAAGTGCAGTGTTGTGGCTCCCGATATGCCATTTTTTATATTAACTGTCATAATGCAGGACAGGGAATAGGAATCTGCATTGATATGATAAAACTTTTGCCATGACTCTAAGAGTTGGTTGATTTACTGCATGATAAGATTCCTACATATATGCAGTGATAAGGAAGTAATTTGCAGTGCAGTAACTGTCAACTGGGTTAAAAGATTCTAACTGTCGATGCAGCAGTATGAGAACAAACAAATGGTCACTAATCAGAACACTGGCTACAAGTGCTGATCCATGTGGTTAGAGTGGAAGGTATCAATTCTGATAGCAAAAACATTGCTAGTGGTGTACCACAGAGCTCAGATTTGGAGCCTCTACTGTTTGGCATTTATTTTTCAAGCCTACAGGACAGCACTCCTGGCCTATGGTTAACTAAGTTTACAAATTATTGCAAATTGGGTGTTGTTATTCCATCTTTTACTCATAAATTTTTCCAACATGGGTTTGACCATATCGCCAGTTGGTATAAGGACAATAGTCTCAAATTAAATGAAAAAATGTAGCATAGCTAATTCTGGTAAACATTTTTACTTACCATGTAGGTGATGCACCTCATCAAATCAGACACTTTTATAAGAGATTTGGGCACTTTTGTTGATATCATTTGACCAAACTGTCTCAACATTAGTTCAGAAAGTATTTTAACAGGCTCATCTAATTTCTAATGGCATCTCCACTAGAAAGAAAAAAAGTCTTTATTCCCCTTTACTTGTATATTATTAGACTCATTATTGAATATAATCAACATTTTGGCATGCATTTCTCTGAACATATCATGCAACTTGACAGAAACTGCACAGATTAATAATTAAAAAGATTAGTGGCCCGACAAATCTTAGTCATCAGAAAAGACTGTCAGCCCTTTCTCTGCACTCAGTCTGTTACAGACTCCTCCATGGAGATCTCTGCCTAGCCTTTCAAACCATGAAAGATCCAACCCTTTTTGACATCCTTGTATTTTTACAGAGTTAATGGTACCTCAAGTACTCAGTTAAAGGAACTAAACCTTCAACAGCAGATAAATAAGACTTTTAGTGTGATAGATTCAAATTCCAAAGTATTCCTCATGTCTGGAACAAATGTTCACTACACATCAAGCAGAATAGCACCTTTAACACCTTCAAGGTCAACCTAGATAACTGGATTGGCAGCCTCAAACTCTCCCTTAGAGTACAATTTTTATGAAAGAATGATATGAGACAAACTCACTGAACTAGGGTGTTAAATAAATAATCCAGCTTTTTATCAATATATTTGCGAATTTATGCTAGAGTCCAGAAATTCTAAGTAAAATATAATTTTTGTAACAATGGAATGATATGTATAATTATAGGAAAACATAAATCACATTATTCAACGACCCCCCCCCCGTTAATATTCCAAAACGTGCACACTGATTGGTCAGCGTGCATGTTGCAACTCAGACTTACACTAATGGAAAAGGGTCTGGTCACCCGGACTTTTTCCATTAGTATAAGTCTTTTTTTACAGCAATGGAGAATGCAAGATCTCCATTGCTTTTTAGATACTGTCTCGCTATGTTAAATGAGTTTAACATAGCGAGACAGCTTAAAAAAAAAAAATCTTCCTTTCTCCGTTGCTTTTTTAAAGCTGTCTCTCTATGTTAAATGGGTTTAACATAGCGAGACTGCTTTAAAAAAAAGCAATGGAGATTCTCCGTTGCTTTTTTTAAAGCTGTCTCGCTATGTTAAACTCACTTTGTAAAAAGCAATGGAGATCTTGCTTTCTCCATTGCTTTTTTTTAAAGCTGTCTCACTATGTTAAATGGGTGTAACATAGCAAGGCAGCTTTAAAAAAGCAACGGAGATTCTCCGTTGCTTTTTTTAAAGCTGTCTCGCTATGTTAAACTCCTTTAACATAGTGAGACACTTTTGTGAAAAGCAACGGAGATCTTGCTTTCTCTGTTGCTTCCACCCACAGCTCTGATGTACTGTGTAAGCATATGCATGCGCAGTACATCAGAACTGCCGCAGAATACCAGACAGCTGCAGAATGGCAGCAAGGAGGCTTTATACAATGCCATTATTTAAGAAAAGTAATTATTTTTTTTCTTAAATAATGTCATTGTATAATAACAATAACCCACTTCTGGGTGTGAGTAATGCTGGATTCACCCACGGTTGTCTTTGTTTGGCCACTCAGGCTTTGCCCTCGTGACCAAACCACACCAACCGTGGGTAAATCCAACGTTACCCACACCCAAGCGTGGGTTATTTCTATATTCTTCTATTTTTTGGAAACATGTTATTTGCCTTATAATACCCAGTATTGTACATGCTATCTGCATATGCCATAGCCAAACTCAGAGATAAGTGACATTTATAAAATAAACAGAAAATGTTTTGTAGACACAAAGGCAAACAGGGACCTCCAGTAACAGGTGTAAGCACAGCTGAATAAGCTCAAAATGCTGACAGATAAAATTCAGGCTTTTAATGCACTTAAAATTTCTAAAAACAGTTCAGAAGAGGTCAAAATAACCTGCTCAAAAAGTTTCAAAATGCCAGTTCAAAGATAAAGCACTTTTCACCTTTCATATGTGAAAAAGTTCATGAAATACTATACAAATTCAGTCAACTTCTTTTATACACACATTAAAAAGTACATCATCATTGATGTGATTGCTTAAGCCTCCAGAATAAATGAGCTGCCATTTAAAGGGTCAGTACATTAAACCATGTAAAATATGTTTCTGTTACTTACTGTTGTTACTATAGGCGCATTACCTATCTTTCTAAAGCTTTCAGTTTTAGCAAGCTGGAAATAGTGTTAGATTCAATTAATCCTGGCCAGTTAGTATTATTCAATTTTGGTTGCCAGTATACTTCAGCTTTCTCTAGTCTAAGTGTCAAAGCACCTCTTCTTGCATTTATCACTATCTTTTTCCAATATACACAATTTAAAACAGTGCACCATTTTTTCTGCATTTGTCTAGAGCATTTGCTTTTTTCCCCCCATTTATTATGTCATGCAGGTGCTGGTATATTTTCTGCTTTAATTTTCTTTCGGTTTTACCAACATAGAAACACTTAATTTACATAAAGTGCACAGAGTACAGTAAACCACTTTATTAGAATTACAGTTGCATCTATGCTGTATAATAACCTTGTTCTTGTTAATGGTGAAATATTTACACTCAAGTATATACTTGCTATATGAGGAGCAACCACATTTTTGCAAGCATGCATTTTCATCCCTTATATTTTTCTATTCAAAAATATTTTTTTAGGTCAGCACCTTTCCTATAAACAGCACAAGATATTTCACCTATATGCTCCCTGATGTCTCTGTCATTGTACAAAATAGCCCAATTATTTTCCATTTTTTTTTACAAGATGGCTATCAGTATTAAATGTGTTAAAGGAGCATTTGTATTGTTCTTCTGTTTGTCACTGTGTTGCTAGCAGTTTGTGTAGTTATATTCATATCTTCACTAACTTCATTATGTTTCCCCAAAATTGGAACATATTTTTTTTCTTTTTGTCATTACTTTCATCATTAATTCATTGATTCAATTTAAGGGATAACCTCTATTAGAAAACATATTCTTAAGCTGAATGCACTCATCCCAAAAAGCTTCAATATCTGTTGTCATCCTGGCAGCTCTAACAAACTGCCCTTTGCCTACAGTATGTTTTTTGCCTGCTCGGATGGGTGCTTGAATAATGCAGGAAGTTATTGGAATTTGTTTCTTTTCTGAATATTCTAGATGCAAATCGCTGCTTTATGACATCTTTTTCCAACCAAATATCTAAATAAGGTATATGTTCATCACTAATTGAGTGGGTAAACTTGAGAAATGGAGTTGTCTTATTTATATAATCAATAAATTCAGCTATCTCTTCTTTAGAACCCCCCCCCCATATAATAAACACATCATCCAAACAGCAAGTATAGAATATAAAACATTTTTCAAAATGTGTGTTGAACAAATATTTTCTTTTCCATTGCAGCATTACTATGTTTGGAAACGAGCCACCACAGGATGACCCTATAGCCAAGCCTTCTTTTTGCAAATAAATCTCCTTTTCAAAAGAGATGAAATTATTCTGAAGAACCACTTCAACAACTGTTCATACAAATTTATAACCTCTGGTCTCATACCCTTTTTATGAGGTATAACTGAATACACTTCTTTTACATCTATTGTGATAAGGATGTAGGAATGTCTGAATGGGATATTGCTAATTTTGTGCAAACATTCACATTAGTCTTTGCATATAGTCTTCCACCCCTTGGGCAAAATGTTTAAGTTTGATGTCCAAAATTTTTGCAATGGATGGGTAATGGAGCCCCTAGCATCAGCTATTGGACACATAGGTGGCTGTCTTATATTCTTATGTAAATTTGGAACCCCCAAAAAGATGGGGTCCTAACTTGGAACCCCCAAAAAGATGGGGTGCTATGGTATTGTATGTTCTACAGATGCAAGAAAACATCAGTAGTAGCTGATTACAATAACTTTCCTTTATGGCAATTCTTCACTTTCAATTATCCTGGTCTCTGGTTGGTCTCCTCACTCACATTCTACCTGCGGCTTGAATATACATGTAAAAATTAAGCCCCTACTTTTTCTGAGCATAAGAATATCCCCATTTTACTCCTACTCCAGTGGGTCAGTAATAGTCAAATGAATTTTACTCCCACAACTTGAATTCAGCCTCCCTGTTGTATCAGCAGCATCTAACAGTTCCACCAATAATCAAATAATAGAAAGCAAAATACAGAATTTCATCACATGCTTCCACAGACTTTAATTCTGCTGCATTACATTAAAAATGGCAAACTGGCTCCCTGTTAAACAAGCAGCAGACTTTTTTCTCTACTCTGAGCTATTGAAACTATTATATAAGGAATCTCTCTGCCTGCTTTTTCTTCAAAATGAATAAGGTAAACCCCACTACAACTTAAGGAATTTCTGTCACACAGGCCCTAAAACACAAATACAGTTTTCCAAGTTACATATATCTGATCATGCATTTAAAATTCTTTGTCCCAGACTGTGGTAATCCCTCCCACATGAAATTACATCTAAACAAAAGGGTAAAAAGATCAAACAGACAGACTGTTCAGTTAGAACTGCAAAAAAAACTCAGCCAAGCTAGAGTTTTCACTGTATAATATCTTATATCTCCTGCAATGGAGGTCCATGGGATATATGCATGTGACCCTTATGGATCAAGTGTTTCAGTTACAAAGCCTCTGCATGGCAATGATTTTTTTGTTTTACTTTTTAAGTCTTTATGCATATACACAGCTAGTAGGGTTTGGCTTTACTGGCCTGAATGTAGCCATATAGACTTTATTTTAAACAGTTTATAATTATGAACATTTTGCTGTTTTTGGTTTTATGGGTTTGTATTTGATATTTAGAACAAGTAATAACATTGTTAAAAAAAAAACAAATAAATGATTTTAGTTATAATCTACATTCCTTCTCACTATTGCTTTATGCAGAGGATTTACTAATGCTATGTGAGGTGACAAGTAATAAATGCCCTGCATCAAAAGTATAATAAAACCTCAATAAACTGGCCAAATAGACCAGACAATGGACTTATCATTAACACCTTCAAATCAGAGATGATGACATTTGCTACTCAGCAAGGATTGGCTAAGTTAATATCCCTTAAAGTAAAAGGTTGACATTGTAACCACATAGTCATTGTAAATCAGCAAAATATTCCTGACAAACTTTTGACACAAGTCGACTTTAAATAATATAGCTAAGCTACTGTTAACAAGGTGCTGTCATAGCTAATGCTCTGCTACAAAATTCCCACATACTTTCATTACCTGCTAGTCAATCAATAGTTAGATATGTGCTTCTTCCAAAACTAGAATATGGGTTATCTCTTTTTACCTTCTATCCATCAACACACAAATTCTCCATAAAAAAGGAAAACATATTTTGCATTGCCCTACTATCTAACAAACAAACCAATAATTGTGAACAAATAAAAAAAACATAAAATGGATGCCAGTTTACCCTAGAGATACTAGCATACTTGGAACACTAATTTACAAAGTCATACACCAATGTTATCTTTTTTCCACTGAAGACTTAATTCACTAACAAGGAAATTCATATACATTAAAACATACTCTGTTTGATACATTCTCATTAAACAGATCTCTTTTGGGAAAAGCAACATGAAACCACCAGCCAACTGAAAAAAAAAAAACGTAAAATATATCAAAAAGAACAAAAACACTTAAGAGAAACCAATTTGATTGCTTCAGGGCAATGGACAGCATGTATTTACCATATGTTAGTATAACTTAAAAAACTGACAAACTATCATACTTTTTACAAGGGTGCAATATTTTGTAATCTATCAAGCAAATATGTAAATTCTAATGTGTATATTTTTGTTTGTACTGTTTTGATTTAATCATTTAATGCACATGCTGTTACTTCACTATGTCTCATTCTTGTAAAAAGTATTTTGTATGCTTTTCCAAAATGTTTGTTACTATTTAATACAGATGTAAACCTTCTACATCTATTGCTGTCTCAAGAGTTCAAGTTGTCAAATGGAAAAGGACTGTTTGATCAGTCATATCACCCAGTTAACAAATTCTCTCTCTCTCTCCCTATACATATATATATATATATATATATATATATATATATATATATATATATATATATACACATACACACATATATATTATTTATTGAAAAATACATAGGTGAATTGAATATAACCAGTCAAGTATCAGTAATGACTAGGACAGTATTACAAAATATAACACACATTGAAGATCGAACACCAGACATCTCAGATAATAAAGAAATAATCAAGAATAATTAAGTAATTCCTTTAATGTATGCAGATCAAACTAAAAAGAAATCAATAGGCAACTTAAATGGTGTAAAACAGAAACATAGCACTAATCAAAATAGAACAACAAATGTAAAGTGTATGTGTGCACATGTGTGTGTGTTGGGGGGTAGGAAATCCATGACTAAACCCATTTTGTACACTACCGAGTGGGACGATGGCAACTGATGCAAGCTTTCCAAGCAGGAAACAAAAAGATAAGTGAGAAGATAAGTGAGTATATGATGGCAAACCTTGTATTTCAGGCCAGAGCTCAGTAAGCTTTGTGTTTGTACTTAGCTCTAACCCTAGAGGGAATTTTGGGTAGGATCCCTCAGAAGTTTCAGTGGAAGTAGAAGCCTATAGCAGAATGAGGCTGATGTTGAGCAAAGGAAAATTCTAGTCTGCCTTGTCTTGTGAGAAGCTATTAATAGTCTTCCTTACTACTTGCCTGAGCAGTGCAGGTGCTAAAGGGATATACCAATTAGCATCAGACATTTTGAGCCAGCACTAGCATGCTGTTATGTGAACTGTGTTGTGTGGAAACGGAGCTATCCAAAATTAGTATTTTTTTTTTAAAGGCAGACATACTCCCCCAGAGTCAGTAAACCTCTGTGCAGGAATAGCTTATTCCTGCACGGAAGGGACTGTTCCCATATAGCACAGCAGCGCGCCATGCATATTAATGAAGGTGTGCTGCCGTGCTGTAATACGGATATGGGGATATGTACGAGCACAGGGGGCATGTTTGAGAGCAGTGGTCTCACAATACACATGCCCCCTGCACACCAGAATTGCCATACAGCAATTTAAATAGAGCGAGAATGCTTGTAACATCTGCAACCCATCAGGGTAAGAAATCTGGACAAACCCATAAGGGACAATCATCCCTACAAAGCCGTGAAGCTGATAGAATAACAGGTTTAGCATTAGCATGGATATTCTGAAGGGTACGAAGTAAAAAACATAAATACTTGTTCACATATGCAATAAAGTTTGTGTAGCTGCATGGATGTGCATGTTCCTTATCTATGCTTAGCCCAGCTGAAACACCACGATAAGTTAAATAGCAATAGACATCCAGCATAAGCATAAGTTCAATAGTACAGTGATTAGAATGTATGCCTTGCATGTAGTCGTGCACAGTTCTAGCCTCACCAAAGCCATTTCCATTTTGTATATGTAAACATTATAATTTTAATTTATTTGTATATTTATGTAGGAAATAACTTATATTTCTCAACCAGAGTAGTGTATTAGGCCCAGATGTGAGGTGTCAGTGTAATAAAGTAGTGAAACCCCATATAAACACAAGTGCCCCATACAGTAAAGTTACACAAGAATAAATGCAATTAATTACAGCACAGTTGGGGATGTCAGGGAAAGTAAATAAATCTATATTATGTAATGAATGATGTATCAATCCCATACAGGTGGTAGTCCAAGAAAATAAAACATAAGCAATGCTATGCGTTGCACAGTTATGCTGACCGTGTGTAAGCATTATGTACTTTTGAATACTAAGCAAGGAGTAGCCTAGCTAAGTGTATTTGCCTATTGGTAAGCAATGCTGAGCCTGCCCCTTTAAGCACTGCCAACCATAACCAAGCAAGTTTGCCCATACCTTAGCTTAGCTCAGCATTTCCAAAACTGTCCAATCATGGCAAAGGGCAGGAAATCAGCCATATTTAAACCCCACAGGCAGACTACAGGTCATAACTAGTTGTAGCTCTCCCCTGTAGGCAGTATGGTAGGTGTTGGAGAGGGCATGCATTTTTGGGTGCAGCGCTAGGGCATACAGGAGTCCAAGGTCATGGTAGGACTCCTGGTAAAAAAAACATTATATGAGACTGCTGCAGAACCAGTACCAGGGCTCCCAATATAAAGCAAAAGCCTGAGAAAGTCTTCCCCGTGATTTCACCAGTGCCACTGGTATTCCTCTGACTAGTGAGCAGGTCCAGAACTATTATGCTGACTTGAAATGAAAGAAGAGGGAGGTTTTGAACAGTGGGTCCAAGAAGCAAGGCAGAGGGGAGATGTCCCAGCATATATAAGTATTCATAGCAAGAACTATTTATCAAAGTCCAGCCTGTGTAAGTGATGGATAGGTATGCGTAAATGTTTCTCTATTTTCATTACAGTTCCAGCTGAGTGGGCTGCAACTCAGGAAGCCCATGCCAGCAGCTTGCAAAGGCTGCATCGTGAGGCTGGTGAGTAACAATCCTGCTTGTAGTAGTCATACCAAATAAATATAAAGGAGTAAAATGTCACCTGGCAGTATACAAAATGTGTATGGTTTCCACTGAATAAACCAGACAATATGACAGTAATAGTCCCATATATAAAAGTGTAACTGCCTTGCAATAAAGTTCTAAATCCTGGACTGGTTGTGTTTACTCTGGTATTGTATGGCTTGACATGTTGCATTCACCAAGATCTGATATCTAAATAGGAATGTTGTGTTAACCACTGTTTCCAACACTGTGCTACATAAAAAAATATGTCTAGAATGTCTGTATAAGAATGTTGTAATTACAAGGTCAGATTGTACAACCAAGAGAGACCTAGATAGAAAACATTGAAGGAAAAGACATCAATTTCTCAATAGCTCACTCTGATGCTATACCAATTGTTGCATTTTTAGCAGACACAGCCGTAGTTTGAATCCCAGGAGTGGTAGTTTGCTGTATGCATAATTTTAAGTAGGATTTTGTGAGTATATGTAGAAACAGTCAGGTAGTGTTAACAAACATCTCCCCCTGCAGGTCTTCCAGGTAAAAGAAGTAGAAAGTAGCTGTAAGATGGTTGAATAATACACGGTGTACAAACATACCACTGGCCAAACCAAGGCCATAGGGTACTGTAATAATACCTGTAGAGTAATGATTAGAGCAATGATCATTAAAGTTGTGAGTACTGCAGGGATATACAAGTTGTTAATTGACATCTCTCTCTACCCCCCACCATATCTGAAACAATAATCTAAACAAACAAATCAATGGGTATGTTTTACACCAACCCTACTGTTGGGACACATGTACTATTGTTCAACAAATATTGAAATGTGTTTCCATTAATGTTGCATGTTGAAATATTATCATTGGTGGCCCGTTGCTATCAATTTAACCTGCATGCCATTGCAATGGCCACTGTGGTTCCATATATGCATGTATTCTGTTTGCTATGCAACTGTTCCACATCTGTTGTTTTGAGTAATGGGAATATCTATGCATGCTGTTATAACTAATCCTGGATTGTGTTGACTATTACGAACCCACATATGTTCTAAAACTGCAACAACATAGAACATAAGGGAAGGCCGGTCCCAGTGGACCCACCTCTCTCACATCATCTGGCTGTGGCACCAGGCCCCAGGACATCTAGAACCCACCCTGGGAATTCATCGTCTGCTGGTCCTGCACCACCTTTGGGTGGAACCACCTCAGAGGATGGGGCTTATCACCCCCTGGGAGCAGGCGCGGACAAGATACCGTCACCCGAAGCCAGGTCCGGGGATTGGTGTGTAGCAAGCTCTGAAAGGAGTTTGAAGATCAGCTATGCCAGCTTGAGGGTCGCGTGGTGCAATTAGAGAGTCAGCCTGCCTGTCCTGCTCAGCCCCCAGCAAAGCCACTTTCAGGGCCGTGAAGGTGCAGTGGTGACTGCCCATGGTGAGGGAGCTCAGTCCCACTGTTTCCATTTCGAGGGTCATGTGCTTCCGATTTCCAAACATCCCTCTCCGTCCAAAGTGTTTACCCCCCCCATGTGTCATATACTGCTCTTGTATGCTGTCTTGTCTGTCTTGTCTGTCTTCCTACCAAACCTACCTCCCCAAATGTACCTACTATCCTTCCCCAACATCCCATTCTCACCTAAAAAAAAGGGCAATCTGTTCCCAAAAAATATTCACCCCGTACATAGCTGTCCATTTTGCACACGTGTCCACTGGACACATGTAATATGGTCTAATTGGCTTCACGACACATTATTGTTGTTCTCACCCCTCTCTCAGGGGTTTGAGTGTCTAAATATATTTCCAAATTAAGTATATATGCACATCTGTTGCTGTAGAAGAAATGGAGAGCTATGGACCTTCCCTAAACCCATCCTGCACATCCTTAGCTACTTTCCCTATTGTCTTTCCCTCTGCGTGCTCCCTTTTTCACCACTTTCCTATCACCCCTTTTTTCTTTTCTTTTAAAGAACTTAGCACAGGAATAAGCGGGAGTAAGCTCTGTTAAGCAGTAGTACGTGGGATTAAGCCTGTTTGTGTAGTGCTAAGTAATGCCTACACAGAATAAGCACTTGTAGAGCTAACTGTCTGTAGGCGTATTTAACCAGAACTTAGCATTGTTTACCACCACGCAAACCCACTTACAACTGCTTAAAAGTGCCTTAGTCACTCTGAATCCAAGGATGTAGAGTCCTAAACTCAACTGTTGCATTGCCTTGACACTGATGCGGGTACTGGAGTAGGCATGATTATCTGGTATTAATCAGAGAAGTGTCCACCTGTCTTATGACCCTCTGTCCATGCCTACCACCACCAGCTATAGTAACACCTATATACAGTGGATATCACAAGTGTACACACCCCTGTTGGAATGCCAGGTTTATGTGCTGCATGACAATCAGACCACAGAAGATCATTCCATAATGTTTTTCATCTTGAACGTGACCCCTAACCTGTACAATTCCATTGAAATACAATCAAAGGTGTTTCTAGGAAGTAGAGCATCTATTGCCAAGTGAAGATGTGCCATGATGTTAGAATCCAGTCCAAGACGGATGAATGCTGTAACCATCTCAAGAGGTCCATGCACAAATTTAAGGGTGTGCACACTCATTCAAATGGCTTATTGTACTGAATATTATTTCCACATGTTTTCACAGACCAGATTGTTATGTTTTCAAAAACTGTACAGGCTATAGGTCACAGTACATGTGGGAATTCTTATGAAATTAGTTATTGTGGTGTCATATTCCAGTTGCACAAATAACAGGCAGTGTATCAGGGGCGTGTACCCTTTATATCCATTATAGCTACATGGACAAAGCAGTACCTCACCTGTATATCCAGCCTCCACCAAGGTAGAGTAATTCCCTTTGGTGGACAGCAGCAATACACAAACCACATAATAGGTTGCTACATTGGCTGTACAGGGACACATAGATGCAGGCAACAACTTTGAAACAAGTCCACCTTTATCTGAGCAAGCAGGTACATTTACAGGTGATGTCCTGTAAGGTTGGCTATGACTATGAATCAGACATATCCACACCACCAAGGACAATTGCAATTGTGTCTCCATATATGTTGTAAATCTCAGATGAAATGACACAAATCACCATGTACTGGGGGTAAAGAACACCTCATCCACACATGCCATGGATATAGGCAACCTGCATTACACAGGTTAGGTGGGAACATCACCAACCTGTCCATCCCAGTCGTACATGGAGATATGCACATCAACCACACCCCTCTCCTCAGCAATGGTGAGCATGTATATATTGCCTACTGATGGCAACAGCAGCATATCTCCATGGGGTATAATAACATAATTGTCTGCCTACCACATGAACTCAGGCATGTGCTCAGAACTCCATCACACACCACAGTCAAACACAGACCTGCCACCATACACACACCATCCACATGGAAGATGAACACTGTCAACCCTCTACACATAAGTGAATGGAGAATAGAGGATTATGCAATCAAGCGTCCAACATGGGAGGAATACGATAGCTCAGGGATAGGTGTGTAATGAAAGCTGCTATAGCCATAATAGCTTGGAGTTTTCCGGTGTAGTCTGGATTATTTGCATGTAATATCCACTGATGATGTGCATTTTGACAACCGTATGAGGTCCTGTGTCCTTTTCCTGTTTATATCTTTCAAGTAACATATAGAGTGCTCACCTACCAGCATTCTCTGTTGGGGAAACAGACATCAACCAATATGTGATTGGACATTATGCCCTTTCATGTGGATAGAGAGCAGAAGATGTGTGGTAGAGGAATGCCCTGTGGAACAGTGTGGTCCTCAGGGTAAATGATGGCCTGCACAGCAGAACTTATGTGCATGTGCAGCATCAGGCCACTGACCTAAAATGCCATGCTCATCAATGGGCTGCTGCTGTAGAGAGGGACCTTCTCGTCATAGGTGGGGACCCAGTGGGGATGGATGAGGAACGTGCATGTAAGGGCCCAGTGGGGATTACTACACTAATGTATCAGGCATACATGTATCTGTATTCTATCTATATGCATGTGTCAGGTCCGATTGCAGTTGTGGATGGGGTTTTCAAATGCACAGAGGTGCACATCTGTGGTGAGGATAGGACATTGTGTGTTATTGCGGTTAGTACTGTAACTATGCAGACATGCTGTGTCCATCCTATAACAAGTCCACATGTGAGTCTGCTGACAATAACACCCTCCCTCAACTACCTAGGACCCTCTGGTCTACATATGGGACAGCAGCCTAAAGCTGGTGAGTATGACATTGTTCTGTTGTTGCCTTGCAATACCCCAGGCATGTGAAGCACATGCAATTTACAATGCACACAACCATCAGTAATAGCTATATAGTTTTATGTAATAGCTATATTGCTTGTTGTGCATGTTCACTTGTGCTGGGGTTAACTGTATTGCATCACAATGGTCACCACTGGGGCCTTTCTGACATGAATTCAACATTCCTGTAGCATACCTCACAACTTGTCAGTGCCAAGACATCTGGACAAATTCTGCTGAACAAACAGCCTAAGGTAGGGTCATGCGTGACACATTACTGGTATACAGTGGATATAAATTGTGTACACACCCCTCTTAAGATGCAAGGTGTTCCTGTTACATACTAATTAGAACCACAGTATGACAGTCCACATCTGTTCCAACCTTTAATGTGACCCATAACAGATACAGTTCACTTGTAAAACCATGAATTTCTGTCATGTATTGTACCTACAAGGCTGGCCACCTGTGAGGGCAGCAGATGTACTATCAGCATGATGTTACAGTCATGTATGATACCTCATGCTACCATATGTGTCAGTACACTCACTGTGGCCAATTTTGCTATACTATCACATAACATGGGCATTGTTTAGGCACACAGACCACTTCTGACCATGTATAGGTTCCAAACGTATGGATATTCCAGACACATCTGTACAGAGGACTGTACAATGGTTTAACCTGCTGCATGTGAGGCAGATGCTGTTACCACACGATATAAAGTAATGACAGTGGGAGGTGGTCAACAGCCATGTATGGTATGCGCAACACAAGCTATGATCCTCACACACACACACATACAGTTGCCAGTAGTAGGATTATAACTCCTGCCTATGTAGGTAGGTATTCCTACTATAGTTCTACACAGTTATGAGATGCGCCACATATGTTATACATGTCACCTCTTCCAAAGGTACTTCTAAGGTGGATGACATCAACAGGTCTACTAAATTGAAGTGAATGAAAGTGTAAAAGGTAGTACACAGGTCAAAAATGGTATGAGCCAGAAAGTACATGATTCACACACACACACAGACACACACACACACACACACACACACACACACACACACACACACACACACACACACACACACACACACACGCACACACATGCACACACACTTGCCATTATTAGGATAAGAACTCCTGCCTATCTAGCTATTCCTACTATAGTACTACACGGTTATGAGATGTGCCACAGATGTTATACATGTCCACCTCTTCCAAAGGTACATCTAAGGTGTATGACAGCAACAAATCTACTAAAGTGGAGTGAAGGGAAGTGTAAAGGGTAGTGCACAGATCAAAAATGGTATAAGCAAGACAGTACATGATTCACATACGTACATACACACGCCTGCCATTATTGGGATTAAAACTCCTGCCTATCTAGGTATTCCTACTATAGTGATATGCAGTTATCAGACGTGCCACCGAGCTTATACTTTTACACCTCTTCCAAAGATATTTCTAAGGTGGACAACATCAACAGGTCTACTAAACTGGGGTGAAGGGAAGTGTAAAAGCTAGTACACAGGTCAAAAATGGTATGAGCTAAACAGTACGTGATTCACACACACATACACTTGCCATTATTGGAATCAGAACTTCTACTTATCTAGGAATGTTTATTATAGTGTTATGCAGTTACCGGACGTGCTACAGAGTTTACTGAATTTTCACATGGCCAAAGTTGCTGATAACCACACAGCTGTGGTAAAATATTAAAAGTGGCAGACAGTCTGCCTTCTGTTCCATCTGTACATCATTCTAGTTCTTTCTGTCCTGCACTTCAACTAGCATTATGACTTGGCACTTCACCAGGTTATTGTATCATGAAGTGTGGCACACCTGAGAGCCATCAGCAGTACTCGTTCTTCACAGATGTAGCTCCAGTACTTACTAGTTATGTCCACCCCTCCTGGCATGTTTGAAGAGTGGTTATCTGTGCTTTCATACATTAACCTGGTGCACATTTCCATTCTGGGTCACTGTTGAAACTGTCTCATGTGTACAGGCAACACTCACCTCTAAACTCCAAACACTAAGACCTGTGAGGGTTACACATATATCACCCAATGTGAACATATGCTCTCTCCAGCAAAGACTGGACTAGTAGGTCAAGAGGATAACAACAACACCTCCACCACACCATGTGGAACATGTAGCTCACCATGACACCCACTTTGACAGCCAGGACATACAGTGCCACACACCCACCTTCCCAGAGGCACTTAATGAACATTTACCCAAACAGCACAGACCAGCAAGGCAGACACCCACTCAGACACCATGACATGGCACATGCCAAGGAACACATATTTAACCTACACAGTGTGCCTCTGACCTAAGCTCCTAAGGCTAACCACCTTGCACAATACAATGATCATGGGAAACTCAATACTGAGGCACACACATCCCACTCACTAAGCTGAATATGGAGCAGGTAACAGACAAATATCTATCACATGCCAGCATCCAACACATGACAGAGCCAGTCATGTCACTCCACAACAACTAAGAGTATCACTCCGTATCCATGTGGGTGTAAATGACTTGGGATACACCTCCCTGAACTACACGACAGGAGACAGGGTTGAACTCTCTGATTATGCAGTCCAGGCAGGTGTGACAGTAGCCCTGGGCAGTGTACCCCTGTCACCCAGAATAATGCTGCGGTACTATCAAGACATGATTGACTGCAACATTGGCTTATGTGTTATGTGTCATTCTCATGGGATCCAGAACCTTTCTGCTTGGGATGACATGACTGACAGAACCCAATGACTTGCCATGGATGTCCTACATCTGTCACTGCTGGGTTGCCAGATACTAGCTAAGTGTCTTGCCACCCCTTGTTGTTGTTGTATCTTTCGGCTTTTTCCAGTTAGGGGTTGCCACAGCGGTACTCCGGTCCGCTAATGATTTTTACGTACCAACTTGCCAGGCCTGACGCACAACCTTCAACAAAGGTATGCCCATTCATGCATGTCTCCACGCAGAAGACACTTTAGCTGAGAATCGAACAGGACAACATCTTACTGTGAGGCGACAATGCTACCGCAGCACCACCACCACTGCTGGTGCCTTATTAGGCAGTATTTCTAATGTTACTACCACCATAACAGGTACACATGTATGCAATCTGAAGGTCATGTTGCTCAACAGTGGACATCTAACTGTCAAGATGCAGTCACTCATAGCAGTCGTTGGGGTGGAGGACACATAACTGCTTTAATGGAGAGGTGATTTGCAGCAGCAGACAGCAGACCTGCAGTATAAGGCTATGACACATTCCACAGCTGTCAGCCCCCAAACATGGAACACACCACACCTCCACAAGTGGTGTTGTCTCCATATTCATTATGGATAGGAACACCTCCAGACTAGTATCCCATCATAATGCATTGGAGATACTTCTGGTACAACTGCCTTGGGGTAATAGAGAAATCCAGACAATAGTCTGCTATGGGTCCACATCTATGTCCCTAGACTGTCAATGCACATTCCTCAACACCCTGACATCTATGATGGTCCAACACAACACTGACATAGTACAAGTCTTCAACTACTCCTCCATCCTCTGGGGAATGTAGCCAAGTGCCAGTACAGTGGCCCAACACTTCTGGGATTCATCATTTCCATTGCCCTAGACCAGCTCATACTGACCCCTGGTACATGATGCAACAACCTTGACCTGTGTTGACAGCTTAAATACGGGACTGTTGCTCATCCACAGATGTCAATCCCTGCATGGAGAGATTCACACAGGCTGTAATCAACATGGAACTCAACATGTCAGCCACACCCCCCACAAAGATAATTACCTGGCAAAACCTTTACAAAGCTGACCTTTCAGCCATGAAAACAGGGGCGGATGTCTTCAATGTACCCATGGCAATGGGAAATAGCTGCTTGACTGTGGAATCATACACATAGGCACTGTACAAACAGGTACATGAATACATGGTACTGGCCAGAGACAACAGAACCCATTCACTGTCCTCCAAACACTGGGTAACAATGTGATGGTCCCCTGCCATTACTAAAGTGTACATCAGAAGGAGGACACTGTTCCAGGGAAAGGTGGTGCCCCATGACTGTTGAACTCCCTTATTAGCCTCAGACACAACTTTGAATCCCTCATGGAATCCCTGACAGGCATCTATGGCAGCAGAGATGCAGCAGACACTGATGACAGTCACAACAGCCTTTGATAGTTACACCAACAACCTCCGCAGCATTAAACACAAGTATTGCAAGTTACTGCACAATGCTAATACCTATCCTGAGACAACAGATATTGGCCACAGTCTTGGCAACACATTCAGTGCCAGCTTTACCCCTCTCTCCTCCCACAAGTGAAGTGCTGAGTGAATGCGTTCTCACATGCTGTATCACATTTCTGTTCTAGGCGTCTGTGTGTCACCAGGATGTGGCCCTGCAGCAAGGCCATGGGGTATGGCAGTGTGATAACACATCCACCATATCATAGGCAGGGTACATTATGTACACGGTAATCCCCAGTTTATAACACAGTGATTGGAGATGGCTCACAGATTATAGGGCTGAGGGCTGTTCATAGGTATATGTTGATTTACAGCATCTGTTGTAGAATGGAGAATGGTACATGTTCTGGTTTGGACACACCTCCGATTGCTAATAACCACAGCCACAGGAGATATTCATCAACTGAGCACACTGGGATTACTATACACACACACACACACACACACACACACACACACACACACACACACACACACACACACACACACAAAATTTGCCAGTACTGAGATCCATAGGTTCATTGCTTCATAGGTGTGTAGTAGGTGAATGGGCCTGAAGGCTCTACAAGACTAGCACAAGAGATTACCCTGGCATCAGGCTAAATGAAAATTGTCCCCAGTGTGGCTCAGATGTATAGTCACTGGAGTGGTCCCCAGGGGTGGGTATTGTATTCCCCATCCACTCATCCAGATTTCTGTTGAGGGTATCCAGTGATGTGTACTGCTTCCCATGTATGTTATTTATATTTCATAACATGGATAGAGTCTGGGTTGTGCACATGTCCCACATGCATGTTCTTTGAAGTGTGGAGTTGTGCTTGAGGTCTCTAGGGCATGTTGTTTGGACAGATTGGTATCTCTGATATAGCATTCCTGACCTTGTTTGGTGTGACCTGGCTATGTAACTGAGATAGTGATTGCACCTACATTGACAGTATGATACAGGTATTCATTGGAGTTACTGGCATCTTTCCATACAGGGCATGTGCATAAGGTTTGGTATTCCCTTTGTGGGGTACATTTACAGAATCTACAGTTGTTGCAGATGTTCAGTGGGGGACATGGCAAAAGGGCTACTGTACACATTGATTGGGCTACTGAGGAGATGGAACAGGGCGCCATGTCCTTTTACTTGCTGGATAACACACACTCAGTCAAGAGATGTAACACATCAAAGTACTTTCTGAAGTTAGCGGCACTGTTGTGGTCAACAGGCATGTAGTCCACTGCAATCACACCATGGGAACTATGTGTGAGGCAATATGCATGGGAACTACTGATATAATGTTTGTTGCCTAGCCAAGTGTGTTTGTGTATGATTCGTGGGTGGAGAGTGGTCTCTGAGTATTAGAAGGGTTGCCTGTATTGCTCACTAATCCTTACTGTCACGTAGTCATTGTACATAGAACTAGACATTTAGGGCTGTGGAATGTCTACAACAACCTCTATGGTGTTTGACAACTGTTGACCTTGTAATGTGGACATTGGGACATATACTAGGTCCTCAACATAATAATTTAGTAAAACCTGCCCCCCAATGGATCCTGTTATTAGACAAACACACACACACACACACACACACACACACACACACACACACACACACACACACACACACACACACACACACACGCACACACACACACACACACACACACACACACACACACACACACACACACACACACAAAACTTTACATTTGACAGGACTGAGATTACAACTACTACATGGATACCTATTTGTACTGTATTGTTACACAGTTATCACAAGCACCAATAAGACTATAGGGCTGAGTGCTAACCAAAGGTATTTCTACAGTGAATGACATCGACACATGCTGTGATATAGGCCAATAGGATGTGTAGTGGGTGGGACAGGCCTCATAGGTAGGTAGGTAGGTAGGGTCATAGGTTCATAGGTATGTACTAGGCTATTAGCCCTAGGGCCTATATAAGCCTAGCCTAAAAGGTACCTTGGCTTTCGCCACCAATGAAAATGTATTTATTTATTTATTTTACATTTGTTAACCGGGATAGTCTGTCTGGATACATGTCCATTCTCAGTGGAGGCCTGGGGAGAAAACCTCCAAAGAGACAATTTACAAGACATACAGACAATGCTTAAAAACATATTTCAACTAGGTCCACTAAGAATATCTAGTTGAGAACACATATTCAGTGTCATGCTATAGATTGGTACATTTATCAGTAGGTTTATAAACAGCAATAAAGCAAGCAAACTAATACAAATATACTCTAATTCTTTTGTTGTGGTGTACAAGTTTATGCAGTTGAGTCAAAAGATTATTTATTAAGGCAAGAGTTGCATTAGTATAGGAGTGGGACTGGAGTTAGTCTTGTGTGGAGCAGGGACAAAGCCATTTTTTGTTTAGGTGACTTTTGATAGACCTTTTAAATTTAGGTAGGGAAGATTCAAGGGTTATAGATGCAGGCAGGGAGTTCCAGATTTTGGACATGTAAGAAGAGTAGAGGGAGTCACGAGCATGGATTTAGGTTCTAGTAACTGTTAACAGTAACTTGTCTGTGGAGCAGAGTTGCCTTGGACAGGAGTACTGTTGGATTATGTTACTTAGTGAAGCTGTTTTATATGGTTGGGAGAGCAGCTTGTGAGTGATGATAAGTTGATTCTTAGATTAGTAAATTTGGCAGTTCAAGCCAGCCCAATTCCTTTAGGTTGTGACAGTGATGGGTTCTGAAAGAGTTGTTATTAGCAACTTTGGCTATCTGATTGTAGCAGGAGGTCATTTTGTTGGTTTCTGTTTTGGATAGTTTGGTCAAGATTGGAGATGCATACAGTAGTGTTAAGAGAAGGTGGGTACAAGTCATTGTAGATCTAGTGTTATGGGTCAGGAAGGATTTGTGTTTGTAGAGACTACATAGCTTTTTGCTTGTATATATAATAGCTAGGTTAATGTGTATATCAATTTTTAACTTGTTATCAATGGTAACTCCAAGAAAATTATTTTCCTGTACCCCTGTCGAGCAGAGCCACAGAAGTGATCCCCAGGGTGAATTTCCTATCTCCCATCCAATCATCAAGATTTTTCTTGAAGAGTGCTATTGAGGAGCTTTGTTTGATATAGATAGGTGGTTTGTTCTAGAGTATGGGAAGTCTCTGGGACAGGAATCTATCCCTCCAGCATGTTTTGTTTATTGTGGTGACAAGGTTTAGGTCCCTAGAGCGTGTAGCTCAGAGGGATTGGGATTTCTTTAAGTGGAGCATGTACAAAAGCTCTGGGTTTGACATAGCTTTGTATGTTAGGCAGTGATCATTTCTGAGTAGGCGATGTGTGACGGAGTAAAGCTGTAGTTTTTTGAAACTGTCTGTGTAGGGCATCCTTTTGAGGCTGGTAATCCTCTTTGTGAGGTATTTCGGAGGCCTTTCCAGTTCTTATAGATGTCTTGTGAGGTACATACCAAAAGAGGCACTGTACTCTATAATGGGTCTAATGAGTGACGAGTAGAGGGGAACAGTGACCTCTTTTTTCCTGGATGAGAAACCTTTTGTGATGAGGTATGCAACATAGAAGGATTTCCTGACTACTGTGGCAATGTGATTATCAAAGGAGAGACTACTGTCCACCTGTGTCCCAAGGTCTCATCACACTTTCAGTGTTAAGTAGACTACCACCTATGTGGTAGTTCATGGGTACAGAGTTTTTACTAAAAGGGATGACAATGCACCTTTTGGCATTGAGCGTGAGGCCATGGCTTTGACACCAGGCATTTGTCTTAGTGAGGCCCTTTTGTAGGACATCCACATTGTTAGGAGTTTCGATTATGGTTCCTAGTTTGCAGTCATCTGTGAACTTAGTTAGCCAAAGACCTTCAGTGTTAGCCTGTACTTTAGAGAAGTAGATACCAAACAGGAGAGAACCCAGGACTGAACCTTGTGGTACTCCACTTGTCACTGGTCTGAAGTCTGATTTGGAGTCTGCTACTTTCACAGTGTGGGTTCTGTCAGTGAGCCAGTTGGCAACCCATCTTGTGACATAAAGATTTATACCTAGTTTTGTGTGTTTATCTATAATTCCAGAGTGGGGGATGGTGTTGAAAGCCTTGGCGAGATCTAGATAGACTGTGTGAACCACCTTACCCTCATCTACGGCTTTGGTGACTGCTTCAATGAAGTCTATTAGGTTTAGGAGACATGATCTGCTTTTTACAAACCCAAACTGGGTAGAGTCCAGAGTCTGGAGATTACCAATGTCATCGTTTATAAGTAACATGATGATACATTCTATAGCCTTGCAGACCAGGCTCATCAGGCTAATGTGGCGGTATTTCCCAGGGTCCATGGTGACACCCCCTTTGTGTAGTGGGATAACCATCACTGTGCGCTATTCAGTGGGCATAAAGCCTGAGGTGAGGCTATGACTGAACATGGTACTTAGGTGGGGTGCCAGTTCGTTGTGTAGTTCATGTAGAATGCAGCCTGGGATGTTGTCAGGTCCCATGAATGCTGTGTTCTTGGCTTTGGAGAGTGTGTTTTTTACCTGCACAGCCATGATTACAGGAACTTTGCTTTCTTCCAGTATAGAGATGGGGCCTTTAGGGGTTGAGAGGGGGGTAAAGTTAACACTGAACCTATCTGCCAGGATGTTGGCAATATCAGTTGGTTCTGTATATTTAATGTCATTGTGCTGTAACTCAGATAAGATCTGAGTGTCGCCATTGAGATTCTTACATAGCTATAGAATGCTTTGTGGCTGTCTTTAGAATCAGTGGCGATTTTGTTTTCATAACTAGCTTTGGATGATTTTATGAGGGATCTCAGCTTCTTACTGAGGCTGACCAGGGAGTTCCCTCAATCATGGGAGTTTACTCTCTTTTTCAACAGTTTCTTTCTTTTGTTGTAGAGTTTGTTTATGGCAGGGGACCACCGGATTGGCTTCCTTTTTTTGGAGGATAGCATCTTGGTTCTGTTAGAGATTGCTCGATCCATGCACTCATGTAAGTGCTTATAAAGTGCATTTGTGTAGGGTTTAGCAGTTGTACCTCTATTGTCCATCTGTATGGGTGTCATGAAGTTTGCCACTTCTGTCTTAAGAAGCGTGAAGTTGGCTTTGGAGAAATTATTTACGGTGGTTTCCCTAATGGGGTGTGGGGGTGGGATGTGGATGTCTAGGGTGATTAGCTTGTGGTTAGATATGACTAATGAGGAATTGACCTCTGGTGTGGAACACCGGTTGCTCATGTTGGTAATGACCAGGTCTAGGATATTGCTGCCCCTCTTGGGGATGTGGATAAGTTGATCCAAGGCACTAGAATTTATGAATTCCAGAAAACGTTTAGCAAAAGAGTTGGTGCATGAGTACTTTTCCCAGTTAATGGTGAGGTAGTTGAAATCGCCGATTATTAGGGTGTTAGGTTCTACCACAATATTTTCCAGTGTATCAAGAAATGAGGAGTGGGAATCCTGAGGCATGGTGAGCGATCTGTAACAAGCTACAGTTTGGATTGTGGTCTTTCCCAGAGTTAGTTGCACTTGTATAATCTTGGATGCATTATGCTGAGCAACTAGCCTGGAGGTGTGGATATCCTTAATGAATATGGATACACCTCCACCTTTAGTGTTTCGGTCCAGGTTAGGTGGCCAAAAGGTGTGGTATGAATTATAGCCTGGTAATGCAGGGGTGATCTCTGGAGCCTTGAACCAGGTCACTGTCACTGCACAGATGTCAATGTTCTCCATTTTAAGGAATGCCTCGAGTGGGTGCATTTTGAGGTTTAGACTTCTAGCATTGAGTAACATTACCCTCAGATTTTGCTTGCTTGTACCTGTTACAGTGGTGAATTTGTCATTTGAACCTTGCCTAAAAAAGGCACTATAGGGGTGACAAGAGCCTTATCCAGTATCTGGAATCCCAAGGGCAAAAGATACAAGCCATCTCTGGCAAATCATCGTAGTCTGTCTGTCATGTCATCCCAGGCAGACAGATACTGCATCCCCTTAGAATGACACCAGAAGCTTAGCCAATTGTTGAAGTAAATAATTTTGTCCTTGTACTGTGGTATCATGCTGGGTGATGGCAGGATGCTACTCAGGGCTAGGGTCATATCTGCCTGGGCTACAAAATCGGACAGCTCCTCCATGTCTGTTTTCATGTAGTCCAGGGAGGGACATCTCAGGTCATTCACAACGACATGGACAATGACAGAGTCATATTTGTATTTGTTGTGGAGTGACCTGAGTGCGTGTGTTATGTGGTGGATCCTGGCACCCAACAGGCAGCTAACAGTAACTTTCTCCTTGTTTAGCCTGGCTAGTGGAACATCAGTTTGCCTGACTATAGAGTCACCTATGACTAGAGTGTTGGGTATGTTGTTATGCCTTATGGGCTGTGGTTGAGTGGCACACTGAGTTTGTGAGCTATGTGTCATTTGGCTTGTGTTGGGGGGGTGGAGTTTGCTTATGTTTCTGCTTTGGAGGTCCCTGTTGCTTGGACAGATTTTTATTGAGAGCCTCCGCAAATGTAGGTGTGTGTTTTGTGTTTCTATGTGTGTTTTTTGATGGTGTAGGTTTTGAGGGACTATGTGATGAGTGTGGTGTGGTGCAAGTGTTTATCTTCTCCTCTTGATTGTCTAGTCCAGTCTTGGGTGAAGAGCTTTGCTTCCAGTTTGGCTATATAAGTGAATCTCTCACAGGTTGTAGTGTTGGGTGGTAGGAGGAGACAGTTGTCTGTGTACACGAGGCAATTGCTGCATTGCCCCAAGATGCCCAGATTTATCAGGTAGACAGGAAAAAACACTGGGAGTTGACCCATAGACATGCCTGGATAGGTGCTTACTTATTAATTACTAAAAAGTGTTTTCCTCTAGACAAGTGAGGAAAGTTGAGTGTTGTAGTAATTTGTAACTTATTTAGTGCTTACAACGAGTTCTGAACAAGTGCTGAGCTAAAAAAAACAGATTTGAGTGCTAAAACTAAAAAAATGGCTAGTCCTAAGGGAAAATTTGAAGACCAGACTTCTTAATTGGATTCTCTCTGTTGCTGTCTGTCTTTCTCTTCCCCACGTCTCTGTGTGTGTATGTTTGATATATTATATTATGTTGGGCTTAGATATGTGTGAGTATTCTATCCAATGTGTATGTGTGTGTGAAGTATCAGTGGTGTACACTTTGGTGTGTGTGCACAGACATCTGCAAATAACCATTATCTGTAGTCCACTATGTTGTGAGACATGGGCTTCATTTCTCTAAGTGTAGGAGCATGTCCAGTATGACCTTCTATATTGAGTGTGTGCATCCATTCCAGGGAGGGTTGGACTCCAGTTCAGGGTTTTTTGTGTTACAGCTACACCTAGCAGACTGTTTCTGCAGGATATCTGTAGATAGGTTGCCAATATGGAGACACAATGGGCTTAACATACAGGGGATACTGTAACTATTGCTGGCTGTGCTGCTTGTGGTTGTAGCATAGATTTTCTGACATATGTACTGTTTTACACTGTGATGTGTCTTGTCATCAACTACTAACAGCTATCATTCTTTGCTCACTCTTATTTACCAGGAAATACAAGATGAATGAAGCTGAGACCAATATTCTAAGGCATATAGAATACACATTCTGGCAAACACCTGCCATTGTGTAGGGGTAGCTACAGACAATGGACTGCTGGCTCTGTGTAAATGGTCCAGTGCCTTGTTAGTGTGCTGGCTGGGGATACCCTGCTTGTGCTTTTTTCAACTTCATGGAATGCCCATATCCTGCTGGGCCATACCTCTCAGCTGTTCAGATACACCCAGGTTATCCAGAGGCAGGACTCATCTATCTGGTCAGTTTAGCTTCACATTGTGGTTTACAAGTGGTTTTGTGGCTATTCATTCATGGGTTTGCAGTTGGGAGTAGTATGGGTGGACATTAGAGTTTCAGACTTCACACACTCCATGACATCCATGCTCCTACACCCCCCCCCCGTTATTCTCTCCTCCACCTAATATTATGTAAGCAATATCTCAGAAGTATCCTTATAGTTGGGCCTTTATCCCAGTAGTATTTATGGCCTAATCCATAGTACTTGCAGTAGGGCATGGGGAGGCATGCTACTGGCATTTGTCCACATGGCCTTGCATTTATTTTCTGTTTACTGTGTTAGGTTGTTAGTTGGGACCCCAAGACATTCCGTACACTGGCACTATGGGTGAGGCATAGGCCTTTGCCAGAGGATTGTAGGTCTTTTGAGAGTGCTGCAGGCCATCTGTTCCTGCATTTCTACATGGGATTGTTGGGGGGGGCACACTTGCAGACTTTAACATTTAAAATCACTGTACTGGTATTTTGGTTACTCTGTTGGCTTTCTTTTCATATTAGACCTGTTGTAGTATGTCTGTGTGAGTCTGGTGGGGGGCTGTTCACCATTGCCATCATTTGGGGACCTTAGCCCGGCCTTTCTTCATAGTCATCTGCACCTGTCCTGCTGGGTGAGGCTGGTGGTGGGTATGTGACCCTCACAGACATCCATATGTGTGACCTATTTACACCCACAGTTCTTTGGGCCATCACATGTACTGTGGTGGGGGTTGTCACTTTGTGTAGTGCTGCTTAGTATGTTGACACCAGTATTTGTTATGAATTTCCTGCTGTCCCATATAATTGTCTGCTGCTATCTCATTCAGCCACAGTGTTCCCTTGCATGCTTGCATCCATATCATACATACAAGTATGAGGAGATACTACTCCATTCAGTAATTGATAGGAAGGGTGACTTACCTTGTTGCTGGGTCAGTATTGAGTACAGTACTGGAGGTTTGACTATGTTGGATGCACATAGTACACTCCCTATACATGGTGATACTCAGGTAGTGTCATGTTTGGCATCCCTTTTACTGTATGTGAGAGTCAGAGAGAGGTATCAGTCCCTGTGTCCCTACAGTGTCAGTGTGTGTTCTATGCATTGACTCTTTGCCAAGGCCTGGGCATACTGTGCATGCCTTCTTCTGCCTACAGGAGCAGGCTCAGGATTTTCCCCCTCTGAGCCCCTCTGTGCCTTTGCTGGCCTTGGCAATGGTGGTGGGCTGTGTGGCCCTGCCCTGTGCTGTTCCTGCTGCAGTTGTTTCCACAGGATCATATTGTTTAGCATGGCACATACTATGAACATTTGTGTACATGTAGATGGAGAGTACTGCAAGGCTCCACCGGATATGTCAAGTCAGGGGAACTGTGACTTGAGCATCCCAAACACATGCTCTACAATGATCCTGGTTTGTGAGTGTGCCTCATTATGGTGTTCTTGTTCAGGTGTATGTGCATTTCTGATGGGTGTCATCAGCCATGGCTCCAGTGCATAGCCAGCATCCCATACTAGATAGCCATATGGGATGTCCCCCCTGGCAAACGCCTGATACAGCTGTGAGCAATGCCAGATGTGGGAATTGTGATAGCTTCCAGGGCTGCCAGCACACACATTCATGATAATGCCCTGAGCATCACACACAACTTGGCAGTTGATGGGGGGGGCCCTTGCGGTATATGTAGACCCTGTCCCACTTACCGGGTGGTGTTTTGATGTGGATGTGTGTGCAGTCTATAGCACCAACTACCTCAAGGTATTCTGCTATATGGCGGAAGTGACACATACATGGGGTCAGCACCTCACAGGGGGTGGCGAAATATATGTGCTCATTGGCATGTTGTGTCATGGCATCCAGGAACTGTTGGAGTACCCTGGATGCTGATGCCTGTGAGACCCCCATGATATCCCCAGTTGGTCTTTGGAAGGTACCTATGATAGGTACCTTCCAAAGACCAACTGGGGATATCATGGGGGTCTCCTATGGCTAGTATTTTTAAGCCTATATTATATTATATAAGCCTCTGTGTGTGTGTGTGTATATATATATATATATATATATATATATATATATATATATATATATATATATATATATATATATATATATATATATATATATATATATATATATATTATATGATATAGAGTTATGTAAATATATAGCTTGATGCTGAATACAATATGAGTTATTGACTAGTAGCATCTTGCGAAGAGAGACATTTATTGTTGAAATGTATTACTATTATTATATGTTTTTAACATAAATATGTATCAACCTATGTACTTTTAGAATTTGGATTGAGTGAGTGGGTATAATACATTGGGCTGATGTTTGGGGCAATACTGAAGTATATTTCTTTAAGCCAGCACCTATGTTCATTTAGTGACATCAGGGACATGCACATAATGAATGGGTGAATGGGGATTTGGAAATTAAACGAAAGGTGAAGTAGCTTAATTTGATTAGGAGTTGAAAATGTAAATATAAAATGTTTTCTTTTAATATTATGTGATATATGGTCTGAGGAAGCCACTGAGAGGGTGTTGAAAGCACTTACCTGGTTTTACTAGTAAACACTTTTATGAGCGAAAAGTCGTACGTCTTACTACCATTTTCTTACTTTTGTATTTGCTTCTTTCTACGTTTGTGCAGTCGTACGTTTACTTGCTTGCTGTTTTTTGTTATTTTTAAAGTAAAAAAGTAGTATATGAAAAATATTTCCATTACTAGTATCTCTTGCTACTGCTTCAATCCACAGTATAAAACAAGCACCAACAATCGAAATGTCTCTCTGCCTTCACTGAAAAAAAAACCAACAGTGAGGCTGCTACTTAACAAAGAAATCCATACATACAAAGTGCAAAAACATACATGGTACTGATAGATCCTGTACTTCTTTAGAATACTGTCTTTCTGCTGTGAATGCCCATCGTTAGACAATGGTAATTTGATTCCCATTTGCAATTGAAAAAAACAAACTTGAACATAACAATCCTACTACAGAATTTTACGAGACAGTTAGTTCTAGGGGTGGCAACCAAATCGACTTAAAATTGACTGCTGTTTCAGAGCTCAACATTACTATGTTCTCCCATACAGTTGAATGACCTAGATGTCTAAAACTTTGGTTTTAGCCACACTGATAACATTTCAGGTGCAACACAGTGAATTACTTTGCACCTTGATCTGAGTGCAAAACCCAGGACACCCTCACAGCAACTTAGTGGCTTATGACTAAACTGTGTAGGCAATCATACCCACAGTGTTGAACATAACTGTATCTGCAATTAAGTCTGGCGATTTAGGTGCCTCCAGACAACCACTCACACCACCATTATTCTATCCACTGCACAAAAAGCCGGGATTCACTGGCCTCTGCAAGCAACCTACCCATATTATCTATTCCCTACACATTCCTCATACTGAAAACTCTGCATCATGCCTCCACTTGCATGGGAAGACCTCAGATCATTAACAACAAGCAGACAATTGTCTTATATTGCACTTCTACTATGTCCCAAATTGGCAGTAGAAATGAGAGCAACTCATTACACAAATATGCTGGGCCTAGGAATATTTATAACAGAGTAATTTAGCTCAATTGAGATATTCAGTTGAGACATGCTATGCTATTACAGCATCAGATCTGACAGAACAGTTCTGCCAGGTTGTGCATACAATTATTTTTTAAATTTCTATTGCACAGACCAAGTCTGCAGCAAGCAAAGCATATGGAAAAGAATTCAGGCAGGCATCATGCAAAGCCTGTAACGTGGAAAGGTTCATGACCCAAAATTTGTTGGAAGCTGACACTAATTGTCTGCAGACAGTCTTATTCACAATCCAATGCCTTTTAACATCAGTGCAAAGGACATCTGATAGAAGCAGATACCTCTTTTTTTCACAACTGTCTTTTGAAAGATCACGTTGTGCAAGAAATGCCTATTTTCCTTAGGCACCTAGAAAATTGAGTATTGCAAGGAGTGGTAATTTACTTTAGACTGTGTTGTACCTCAGAGGTTAGAGCTTGATGTGCAGCCATCCACCCATCCATCCATCCAGACAGACAGTCATCCAGCCATCCACCTATGCCCCTCAACTGTCCAAATCTTTGCAGAATGTTTAGATTTTTGCCTATTTTTGGTCTGTCCTCATACAATTTATAGATTTATGAGAAATCATTTAAGACTAAAGTCACAAAATAAAGACAGATATTTGTGTTTCAAATGATACACCTTCAGAAAATACATGCTAGTGCATAACATGTTATGCTATCCACTTTTTAAGTTTATAAGAAGAACATCTGAAATATATTCATGATTCTGGGCCATTCAAACCCCACTACCACCACCACCATTATGTTTGGTTCTGTCAAGAATTCTTGCACAGAAGGAGTCAGGGGTATGCATTTGCTTACTTTCTAAAGCACTTGCCCTGATGTTAGCCACAGTGACAGCAAGCTGGGGATGAGACTCCATACTTGTCTTACCCCAGCAACAGTCTTTGACCTAATAAATCCCCAGTGAGTTGAGAGATGTGATCTCTTCAGTATGTTCCGAGTCGTTCCTGAGGTTTCCACCCCATGTGTTCTGTCTGGTGCAGCTCTCAGAAGGTTATTACCATGTGGCATGTCACAAGCTACACAAGCCACCTGACCTGATTCTTTTCAATCCACAATTGCATCTGTTACATCAAAGATCCTCCAGGACTGCAAACCATCTCAATCTGTCGTGGGGAACCACTTTTTTCCTGCTAGTATTCCTGACCAATTCCTTTCATCACTACCCAAAGCTTGTGACCATAGGTGTAGAAAGGGTACATTGACTGGTAAACTAAGAGCTTCAACTATGACATGGCTCTTGGTTCACCAAAATATTATATTACAATGCCTTCAGTACTGTTGTTTCTGCACCCATTTAATGGCCCACTTCTTGACCCTCCCTGCCCACACTCATGAATAAGACCACAAGACACTCAAATGTCTCACTTGGGTTAGTTGTCCTACCCTCATCTGTAAATAACAGTCCACTTTCTTCTGAGAAAGAACCATTGTTTCTGATTTATAGGTACTGATTCTCGGCCCATCAACTTCACACTCAATAGAAAACTAGACCAGCATGCTCTGAGTTCACAATCTCTTTATACCAAGAGAACAACATCATAAGAAAACAATGAAAATGTAAACCTTTCTTCCCCAAAATGGACAATCTCCACTGTTTGGCTATGTCCTGATAGCCTGTCTTTGAAAATGACAGACAGGGAGGGATACAATGGGAGATTCTATGAGTGACATAAAATAACAGATGCCTATTACAGCCAGCCTCACCAAGTCCTGTTTTCATGTACAAAAATTCAAGATTCTTTTGGTAGAAGAAGCTGCTTAAACTAATACCTCTTCCATAATTTGTTTTTCACGTATGAGAACCAGTACAGATTTCTTTGCATTTTTTTTCCTACTTGAGGTTGGATTCCCTAACAAACCCTCCAGCAGAAAACTGGCACTTTGGCAAGAACTTTTTGTGAGCATCTTGCAGGTTAGGATGAGACATCTAGTCCCACATCTTGACGCATTTCTCCAATGACATCTACTCAGGCCACTTTTTATGAATGCAGTATCAGCAGTAGTAACATACATCTTTAATTGCATTTTTGCTTTAATAATTGTATGCAGTGGTGAGTAGGCACAAGGGTTGGTTTTAGTGCACAGAATTTGAAGACATGATACTTCACTTAGCCTGTCCTGACCAGAATTCACCAGTTTCATAGTTTACAATGGTCCACCTTTATTCCATTATGCGGCCTTTCTCATTACAACTGTAAATTAGAGAGTGAAAAAGGTAGCAAAAAACAGCAAATAGTCACAGAAGACAAGAATATTTGCTATTGTTAAAATAAGTTAAGCATTTTCATCCTTCCCTACAACAGGACGTCATCAGAAGTAGAACATTTAAATTGTTAAACACACAGTCTATGCATCACAAGATCAAATGTCATATGACAAAAAAAGATACAAACTATTACATCCAAACATGGAGATAAAATAAAAATACTTCATAAAGTAAAGCAATTAAAAATGCATACAGCTAAAATCCAATAAAAAAGCCTGGATAGATTTTTTTTTTAAATTCTAAATAATGCATATTTCCAGTTCACATATTTGTGTGATGCTTTAGCTAAGCTGGACTGTATCATACATGAAGATTGCAGTCATGTCAAAATGATTTTATCAACAAACCAAAAGTTCTACCATTTGATCATTCAGTTAATTGATAGCCACTGAATTATTTGCTTATAACTTCAGCTGTTGAAGGTGGCTAGTTCAGCAAATTAAAAGCCAGTTTCATATAAAGCTATAGAGAAGAATGACACACATGTTCGTTCTTTCGGCTTTTCCCAGTTAGGAGTCGCCACAGCGGAACTCCGGTCCACTTATGATTGGTAGTAGCTTTTACGGTGTCGAGGTGCCAGCCTGGCGCCCAACCTTCAACGAATGCACGTCCATTCACGCATGTCTTTCGAACGCCACTCGACCGTGGGGAGGACATGCAGACTCCATAATCTAATGAACAGAGAATCCTATGCAGCACAGCTTAGGCTGTGTGGATTGTTTTCTGTTTTGTGATGGTGACTGTAGCACATTGCTTGGATTGCTTGTTATTTTCCGCCAGTTGATGTTGGACCTAGTACAATGGGACATTCACAGTAGTAAAGGCAATGATGCCTTCATAAATATTTATTTTAATATTTTGATTTATATAAAATGGCTCAGTCAGGGATTCATAAATGTCCAGCAGACAGTGCAGTCCAAATTGGCAATAGATAGGGGCAGCATGCATAGTTTGGATGCAGCAGAGACACAAGACATCTTGGATTTGACTGCATAGTGAAACAGAAAGGAAGAATTTCATGCAAATGAAACACACAGATTATGCAAATAACAGCATCTAACATGACAGATAAACTCAGAAATGTGTTAAATAGGCACGTTGTGCTGCAAGAAAAAACATACTGAACAGCAGGTATTTTTTGCATACAGGGTATGACTATGATAGATGTAGTGGAGGCTATTGCTAGACAACACATGAAACTGGCTACTGTCAGACCTGGTGCCCACAATGTTGAATGCCACAGCCAATTATATCATCCATACCTCTCAATCTCAGCAGAAGAAAGCTATACAAAGCCAAAAATAATGGGGAAGAAAGGCTCACAAATAGGGACAAATAAAAACTGCTGTTATAGCTTTTAAGGTTACTAGAATAAAAGGTTTTGTGTTACCATACATTTTCTGAAGGATATGAAGTTTGAAACTGAAATGCCTATCATTGCTATTGAATTAATTCCTCACTATTTTGCCACAAATGTGCAAATTTTATGAGGGACAGGCTGAAATATGAGACAAAGTCTGTAAATTATCTGAAAATCTGGGCAGCTGACTGGTATGAATTATCATCACAGAAGGTACAATCAATGTCTCATATATCAGTACCTCACAGACTATTAGTTAGTGGACTGGTACTGCCTAGTCAGAGAGACCATATGAGAGGTAGTCAAACTGCATCTTTTGACATATTATTTTGATTCATAGTTTCAAAGGTTCATATGTTATTACAAGGCTAATGACTACTAGGGCCCTTACAAGCCTAACTGAGTACCCCAAACCATTTGGGTCCAAAGTATTATGCGGGAAGGGGTAGGGGGTATGTTACTAGGCTGGTAACTACAGATTTGTAAGTGGTATTAGTTAGGATAATATTTTTCTTATTGATGGCGTCTGTCCATAAGAGACATGACAGCCAGACCAGGTTTAAGTTTACAATTTCCCGTCTTATTGTCAAGGTTTCATTTGAATAATGTCAGGGGTGAACTCTGTTTTACGTGGATGGGGAATCTAATCCATAGGTTCATGGGTGATTACTAACTTAATGACCACAAGGACCTTTTTAAGCCTAGCCATGGTTCCCAAATCTCTGACAAGTTCTGGTACCCTTGATAAGCATAAGCAGGGCCTTGGGAGATGAAATATTTTCAAGCTAGGACCTGGGAGATGAACAATTTACAGATTGCCTGTGTCCATTACAGATGTAGGTGCCAAACCAGGGATGAATTTCCTCTTCCCCATCCAATTGTCTAAGTTGCATGTGAATTGGGTTAGGAAGAAACTCTTCTTCACATGGATGGGGAGCCTGCTCCATAGACAGGGTAGTCTCTGGGATACATACCTGTCTCTCCAGCAGGTCCTATTTATATCACAGGCTAGGTTCAAGTCCTTAGAATGGGAAAATCTGGTGTTATCTGTTTTTCAGATATGCAGGAGGTCCATCAGAGTGGGGTCTGACAATGCCCTGAATGTCATGCATAGATCTCCCCTCAAAAGCCTGTAGGAGACAGAATACAGGGATAGAACCTTAAGGCGGTTTACATAGGACATTTTACTTAAGCCCTGTATTCTTTTAGTGAGGAACCTCTGTGGACATTCCAGTTGTTGGATATGCCTGGTTAGGTGCATATAAAAGGCTGCATTGTACTCAGTGATAGGTCTGATGAATGCCAAATACAGTGGAACAATAACTTCCTTGGATTTAGATGTCATACCTTTGTTTATAAGTTGCGCAACATAGAATGATTTCCTTACTACTGCAGACATGTGATGGTCAAAGGCTAGATTGCTATATATGTGTGTCCCTAAGTCCCTGTTGTAATGTGATAGTTGCCAGGGGTGGACGACTTCCTGAAGGATGCTATTATGCATTTCTTGGCATTTAGTTTTAGTCCATGGCTCTGACGCCAGTTGTTTGTCTGTGTCAGCCCCTCCTGGAGAACAGTTGTGTCAGTATGGGATTCATCTACAGCTCCTAATTGTCAGTCATCTGCAAATTCAATCAGCCAGTGACCACTGACATTGTTCTTGACTTCAGAGAAGTAAAGGCAAAAAAGGAGTGGTCCATTGACTGATCCCTGAGGGAGTCCACTTGTGGCTGGCCTATTTGTAGAGGTGGAGTCCCCAATTCTAACTTCCTGGGTACTCTCTGTGAGCCAGTTGACTATCCACCGGGTGACATGTGAGTTTGTACCTAACCTCTTGAGCTTGTCAACAATGCTGAAGTGGAGTATTGTGTCAAATCCCTGGCCAGGTCAAGGTAGGAAGTGTGAACAATTTTGCCCTCATCCATTGCTTTGGTGGCCTTCTCAAAGAAATCTACCAGGTTGAGTAGGCATGACCTGCCCTTGACAAAACCAAACTGGGTTGGGCCGAGTGTCTGGAGTTGTAGTATATCACTATTGATCATTTCCATGATAATTCTTTCCATGGCTTTACATATAAGACTAGGGAGACTTATGGGTCTGTAGTTTCCAGGGTCTGTAGATGGCCGAACTTTGTGCAGAGGGATGGCTGTTACTGTTCTCCATTCATGAGGCACAAAGCCTGTTTGGAGACTATAGTTAAATAACAATTAATGATGTGGAAATCCTTTGGGACACATATCTGTTTCTCCAGCACATTTTATTTATGTCACAATCGAAGTTCAGGTCGCTGCACATAGTGTTTTTAATGCTGTTTATTTTGTACATGTGCAAAAGATCCATCAGGGATGGGTCTGAAGCCTTGTAAGCCAGGCAAAGACCCCTCTCAGCAGACTGAATACAGAGAAAGAGCAATTAGTGTAAGACAGGGTGTTCATGCTTGAGTTCTGCTGGCAAGACACCTTTGTGGGTGTTCCAACTGTTGCAAGTGTCTGGATAGATACATGCCAAAGGGGACATTGTATTCAATGATAAGTCTGAATGACCAAATAGAGTTCTACCATAGCATGCCTGGACCTGGATGCCATACACTTACCTATAAGCTGGGTGAAATAGAATGATTTTCTTATTATCTTAGCTACTTGGTGGTTAAAGGCCAGTTTGCTGTCTACATACATTCCCAGATCCCTTACTACTGGGTCTACTCTTAGGGGTGTTTTATTGATGGAAAAATTAACTTGTGTTGACTGTTATCTAAAGGGCATAACAATGTATTCTTTTGACATTGAGTTTTAGGCCATGGCTTTGGCACCAGTCATTTGTCTGTGTTAAACCCACTTTCTAAGCAGTGTATTTTTACAGAGCATATAATTTGCAAACACCTCACACTTAAGCAAAGCAGGACTGCATCATAAATGAAGTAAGTAGTTATGCTAAAAATATTTTATTTATACATTGGAGCTTAGGCTGTGTTGATTTTATCTCTTTTGTGAAACTCAAGCAGACTTAAAGGTATGTGTAGGTTAATCATCTTCGAGCTAGGGACCTCCCTGCTAACTACAGAGGGCATGTTAGGTATATTACAAGTGCCAGCCTCATGTGTCCTGTACTAGTTCCTCAATATTATGTTCCAGCATGTTAAACTGCAATTCCCAGGCACAAAGTGTACAAAACCACCAATATACTGATGTTCTGCAGCAAACCCCATTTCCCAGACATCCTGAGGGCCATATAATTCACACAGATAGCTTCATCTTCCAAGACCAAGACAATGGCCACAAGCAGGTATGGTGTTAAATGTGCCCCTAGAGACAGACAAGAAACAGAAGTGTGGTAGCTTTCATGCACAGTTTGGTGAGGGGTCCCAGATGTGGAACTTGAGGATCATCACACCCTATGACTGTAAAACTAGCTTCAGTCAAGCATGCCAGGCTGTGTGGCTATAGATAACAGTGAAGCTAACTCTGCAGTGGTCTGTGTAGCATGTGTTTATTAGTGCCATGTACCCAGATGCCTTTCATCCGGACCTTTCCCTGGCCATGCCCTGCACAGCATGTACAGATAAATCAGAGGGCTGTTGCCATGTGTCAAAGCTAAGCACACATGGAGGTCACATTTGCTTGCAGGGACTTAAGTAGTAACATTTGATCACTGTCCCTATACCCAATGTCATTGTGCAGATAAGGGCATTGTCACACAAGCCATGGCACATACCCCCAGTCTTCATGATGCTGTCAGTATCAATTGTCTGTTCTTGGATTATAGGCCAGCATATCCATTCATTTATGCAAAGTGTTGTACCCAGATCATAGACTGATCTATAGTTATGGCAATGCTGCAAACATCAAGGCTTCTCCTTATAGGGAGTGTGTGTGACTGAAGGGGCCTTTTTAAGCCTAGCCATGCTTTCCAGTAAAATATGACAGGTTCTAGTTCCCAAAGGTTTTGAGGGGGTATATATACTTGGGCATGGGTGACTGAGTATTTATAAGATTCCTCTCACTAACAGAGACATAGTTGTCAGACCAGGGATACATTTACAGTTCCCCATCCACTGAACTAAGTTTCACTTGAATAGGTACAGAGATGAACTCTGCTTCACATGCATGGGATGGCTGTTCCAGAGATACACAACTGTCTCTCTAGCATGTCTTCTTCACATTGCAGGTAAGGTTTATGTCCCTGGATTCAGTGTTCCTGGTGCAATTTGTTTTATGGGTGTGAAACAAGTCCATTAGAACTAAATCTGAAGATGCTTTGTTGACCAGGCATAAGTAGCTTTTCAGTCGACTGTAGGAGACTGAATATAAAGACAAGGGTTTGAGTTGGTCTGCAAAGAACTTGTTTTCCATAACATGTATTCTTTTTGTGAGGAATCTCTGAGGACACTCCAGTTGTTGCATATGCCTACATACAAAAGAGAGCACTGTACTCAGTGATGACAAATTTGAATCTAGATGCCATACCCCTGCATGTAAGTTGTGTACCCAATTTGCAATCATCTGCAAACTTGGTCAGACACAGGCTTTTGATATTAGCCCTGACCTCAGAGAAGTAGAAACCTAACAGGAAAAACTCCAGCACTGAACCCTGAGGCACCCCACTAGTAACTGGCATTTTTATGGAGGACGACTACCCTATACTAACTTCTTGGGTCCTGATTATAAGTCAGCTGGCTATCTGATGGGTGATGCAGAGGCTTACACCTAGTTTTGTGAGCTTCTCTAAAATGTCTAAGTGGGGTATTATGTCAAATGCCTTGGCTAGGACAAGGTAGGCAGTATGCACCATTTTGACATCATCCATTGTTTTGATGACCTTCTGAAAGAAGTCCATCAGTTTGAGTTGGCAAGAGCTGACCTTGACAACCCAAACTGATTTAGGTCCAATATTTGTATGTTACCTCTGTAGTCATTTATGATATCCATGTTTATTCTCTCCATATCTTTGCATATCAAGCTAGTAAATTGTATGGGTTAATCATTTCTGGGGGTCTGTTTCTAGCCCACCTGTGTGCAGTGGGATAACCATTGCAGTCTTCCTATCATTTAGCAGGAAGCCTGTTTAGAGGGTATGGTTAAATAATGTGTCTAGTGGTCCTGATAGTTCATGTTTCATGTGATTAAGGAAGCATCCTGGCATATTATCAGGGCCCAATGATGCAGTGCACTTGACCTTAGAGAGTGCCTTGAACACCTGCTCTCTAGGGATTGTTGGGGGAGTTATGGATGTGGATATTTCCAGAGAGACATCTGTAGGGGGATAGTGGGGTAAAATTGGAGTTAAGTTTGCTATATCTTCTGGCTTTGTGAAAATGGCACCATTTGCAATTAATTTGATACATTGCTGTGTATATTGCCCTTGAGGGTAAAGACATAGTTGAAGACAGCTTTTTGATTATCCTTGGCCTAGGAGGTTAGTTTTACCTCAGCTTTGGCTTTGGAGGACTTTATTATCCCCTTGCTTGTTTATGCTTGTTTACGTTACTGAAAAATGTTTTCCTCCTAATTATTACCATGAATTTCCCCCTTTTTATACAACCTATTGCTGTTGAGATTCAATCACGGTAGCTTGTTTTTTGTGGTTATCGTGTGCTTGATCCAAGTAGATACAGCTGTCTTTATGCAGCTGTTAATATAATTATACAGGGTTTATGTTAATGAGTCCTCATAGGCAGTGAGGTTATCAGGGTTTACAAGGGTTTGACATTTTGCAGGGTGTCAGTAGTAGGATGGCTGCCCTAAAATAATTCCTAAAAGTTCCATGTCTAACCAGTGTCCCTGCTTTTAAATTAACTTAAAAGGAGACAGTTTAATTGTCCAACCTGACTAGCAAGGACATTACACTAGAGAATTTAAAACATTCTGCCAGGTTTTATGAGGACCAGGTCAAGGATATTTACTCCCCTAGTGGGCATACAGACTAACTGGTCAGTGTTGTTTGTATTTACAAAGTCCAAGAATCTTTGGGCCTGCAAGTTATAGGTTGTGTATGATTCCCAGTTTATATTAGGGTATTTAAAGTTGCTCATGGGTATGGAGTTAGATTGAATGGGCAGCATCTCTAGTACATTTAAGTATGTATTGTGGTTTTCCTGGGCAATACAGTGTGACCTATAGCTTTCAGGGATGTGGCATGGGACTTTGACTAAGGTATTTTGGATTAGGAGAAGCTGAAGCATATCATACTGACAGACCCGTACTGAGGTGTGTTTGCTTTTAACATAAACAGAGATACCTCCACCTTTGTCCCTTCCTGTTCAGTAGTTGGTCTAAATGTGTGGAAGGCATTGAAATTGTGCACTTCCAAGGTGCTCTCCATAACTTTAAATTATGTATTAACAACTGCAGACGTGTCTACATTTTCTAAACTGAGGAGAACTTGTTGGGAGTGGAGTTTCTTGTTAGACTTCTGGCACTGGTCAGTAATGTCCTTGGATTTTCCTGGGCTGGTTTAACTATGTCAGTAGGATTATCAGGCTGGCAATGCCGAAAGAGGCTGTATGGGGGTGCAGAAGATTTTAACCAATATTCAAAACCCAGAGGGGACAGGTACAGACCAGCACTGGCAAAGCAGCATTGTCTGCCAATCATATCTTCCGATGCTGACAAATACTGTATGCCCTGTGACAATAGGAAGCACTGGCAGCTATGCCAGGAGAAGTAGGGCAGTGGATGTGTAACACATGCCAGTACAGCTAGCTGGAATTTAGTAAAGGAATATATGTTATTTGAATATCAAACTGATTTGTACATATGCTTGTGTTGAAAGTGGATTTGTAAAGTTGGTTGTGGTAAAAATGTATCAACAGTGTTCCCTGCTGGACAGAAAATAAATATACATGTATTATTATAACTGTTTAAATGTATATGTTTTAACAGAGGATATTGGAAGAGAAGAGGGAAATCTCAAAATCTGAAATTTGTAAGAAATTAAATTACTGTGTCTCAGCCTTAAAGATGTTATCTCACAGTTTTGAATGAAGCGATAGACACAATGTCTGTAAGAAGCATGGTTTGTTAGTCTCTGTAGGAGGAGTAGAAGTTTGTAATTGTTTTATGACTTTCAGAAGCTGCACCAGATCTGAGCAGTGCTCTACCATGTATTTTATTGACATGCAAGTGCTACATCCTAGCAGTTTCTAGCAATGGGGGGTTGCATGGGAACCAGACGTCGGATAACCAGATGTATGTGATATCATTCTGTACAGAAATAATTTTTTTTAATACTAGGTGAGACAGAAGTCTCAGGGCAGTCAGTTTCTTGGAACCTGACATAGAAGGATCCCTCCTCTACTTCAACTTGCCTTGCTCTATTAAGTAAATAGGAATAGTAATTTTCTAGATCACTCAGGAAAATACAGTGAGTACAGTTAAATATCGTTTTTCTGCAACTGTGTGAATCTTTCCAGCTGTGTTATTTTTGATATTTTCTGTGATTGAAACTCTAATTTTACTGTAAGCAGAAATTTCATATTTTCATGTTCTTTTATTTATTATTAACTATATTTAAACTTTTCATAGTGACTAGTCCTTTAGAGTACTTATTTCTGTCAGTCACACTGTGGCCACTGCTGAAGCCTGACTGTTTGGTCAACTTTACCATTTGTATTAATATTAAATTTACTCAGTATAATTGGGTACCCTTGCAAGAGCCTTAGGTAGGGGCTTTGTAGAGTCTGGTGGCAGAGCTAACTACCTTATACTCTGAGCAGAAGGGGGAACAGCGGGTAAATCTATGCCAGCCTTTCCCAGGTATGTGTGTGTGTGTGTGTGTGTGTGTGTGTGTGTGTGTGTGTGTGTGTGTGTGTGTGTGTGTGTGTGTGTGTGTGTGTGTATGTATGAAAATCAAATCTCCCAGTGTGTGTGTGTGTGTGTGTGTGTGTGTGTGTGTGTGCGCATGTCAGCTACTTGGAGCAGGGACACAAAGCACTGGTTTCACAGAAAGGGTGCCGGAGGACTTGGCTTGGACACTCAGCTGAGGATTTAACCCCACATCTGTGGTAGTGGGGACCCTTATTGGGGCCCTGGAGGGAGACAGATATAAAAAAATCCAGACCCTGGGCTGACTGTGTTCCCTGTGTGCTCTTAAGGGAAACTGTGCTTGATATAGAGAGGGATGCATCTGGAACTACTGGGTGTATCCATTTTTGTTCCAAGTGAATATCCTTGTCCATGGTGAAGATTCAGGCCCCTTGATTATTGACCGAGAGTGAGAACATCACATATTTGTGAGAAGTGGTGTGGATATTAATTGAACTTCTGTAGCCTGTAGGCAGTTATCACTAAAGGTGTGCCCTCTCAGCAGATACAAAGTAATATTTCAGAGTTTAATTTCACAACAGTTTTATTGATTTTTGTTAGTTTAGTTTAGTCAGAGAAAGCAGGCAAAGATGTCAGCAGAGAATTATGGCAAGCTGACAAAGAACCAGTTGGTAAAGGTGTGTTAAGCCAAAGAACTGTTATATGCCAATCTGACTAAAGAGGAAATTATTTCAGCCTTAGTCACAGCACAGACCAGAAACCAGGAGGATAACTAGTCTGGTGATGGGAATTTGCAGCCCTCAGAAACAGGACAGTTCACCTTTTCTTCAGAAGACTTAACTACCTATCTGGAGTTAAACATACTTGAACTAGGGGCCAAACATTTGGAAGCAGAATCAGCAGAGAGACTGTGGCGTTTAGAGGCTGAAGAAAAGGAGAAGCAGCATCAACATGACAAGGAGATGCTGACTCTTTGCCAGGGTCATGGAGGTCATGGGGAAGGGAATAACTGAACCCCAGAAAGCAATAAAGGTCAGTACATTCTTCCAAAATTTACAGAGGGTGATAATTCTGATAGTTTTATTCATATATTTGAACGAGTATGTAAATGGTATAATGTTGACCAAAGGCTTTAGATACAGTTCCTGACACCCTTACTCCATTGCAAAGGTATAACTGCTGTTTCTAAATTGTTTGATATTGATTGCGTAAACTATGAACGAGTAAAGAAATGTTTACTTGAATGTTTTAAGTTAACACATGAAGCTTACAGAAAAAAATTTTGTGTGCAAAAATGCAAGGCAGATGAAAATGTGTGTGATTATATTGCTGAGTTAAGCACTTATTTTCATAGGTGGGTGAGTGGGTGTCAGGTGACCACTTTTGAAGGGCTGGCAGATCTTTTGGTGAGGGAACAAGCCTTAGCACTTTGCCTGAGGACATGATAACCTGGGTGGTAGACTGAGAGTGTAGCTCTGCAGATGAACTAGTGAAAAAGGGGGTTCTCTACTTAGCAAGCAGGGCATCACTGTACAGGTAAGGGATACCCAATGCTGCACATCGATATAAGGGAACCCAAAGTGGGCAGCCTAAACCACCCAAACAGAGTCCATCAGTAACAGGGGAAGCAACTACTTCAAGTACATGGCCACCATCAAGGGTTAAAGGTTTTAAATGTAACCAGTGGGGCCATGCATCATACAGATGACCATGTAGGCAAGGTGGGAAACAAAAGCTGAGGGAGCCAGCCAGTGAGAATAACAGTATGCCAGTTGCACATTTTCTGGAGACAACGGAGGTACCAAACTATCATCAGAGTTCATATCCAATCTTAGAGGATGGAAAACAGGCTACTACTATGAGAGACACAGTCTCTGACATAACCAGTGTGAAGCCTGCAGTAGTTAAAGAGAAGCAGTACTTGCTTGGACAGTCCACTCCAGTCAGAGCTTTAGGACAGAACCCATTCCAAATGCCTTTGAGCAGGGTTCACCTTGACTGGATGGTGGAAAAGACAACAAGCAAGTAAATGTGTTTGAGAATATTCCTGCAGATGTCTTGATAGGGGATGATTTTTTTTTCTCAATTTTTTTTTTATTTTAAATTAAAATAACATTTACATACTATTTTTAAATATCATTTTAAACAACTATATACAATATTTACAATAGCCTGACTTTCGTTTGTATACACTGTATGTTATTAAATATAGAATTAACAGATCAGTTATCAGAGATACAATATTAATTATTGCAGAATGTCCAACAAAGATATAACTTTCTTCCAAGGATTATTTACCAATGGCCTGGGATAGATTTGTAGTTCTTTTATTTTTATTTCCATCAATGCAGTTGTCTTTAGTAAAGTCTAGAATTCTTCCAAGTTTGGGGGTGTATTTGAATTCCACCTTCTGGTTACGCATTTCCTACATATAGCAAGTATTGTCCATAACAAATACATATTTGTCTTATTCAGGTAGGGACCTTCATTTACATTTAGAATTATCAATACTTTAGTTAAGGTAAAGGATTTATTAAATAATGCTTGCAAAAAATGATTGATTCCATTCCTATATGATTTAATTTTATTACATTCATAAAAAATATGAATCCGGTCTGCTTTATTTGACTTTTCACACCCCCAGCAAAAAACATTTGTGGTGGTACTGATCTTTTTAATTCTATCTGGTGTTAAAAATGTTCTATGTAAGTATTTTCAGTTAAATATTTTCCAGTACTGTGTGTTAGAGGTGTAATTAACTCATAGTAAGATGTTAGTTTTAATTTCTTCTGTTAACTGCAATGCCTGACCTTTTGTTAAGAACTTCCAGTATGATGGTTTGAGAATTGTTTTATATGTTAACTCTTTATATAGATTTGAAATGGAATTTTTCTTTTCACAACTATTATATATAAATTCATACAAAAAACTTATTAGATTTGGAATATCTTTAAATGAGGAATTATTAATTAATCTGCATAAATCTTGAGTGTACATTAGAATGCTTTGTAAGGTTAACCAGTCCTGTGTTGGAATATTATAAGCAGTTTTTATCATATGTATATCTAAAACATTTGATTTATTTACACATTGAAACCAGCATAAGAATCTATTTTGTTCCCAGGAGGTTATTGTTTCCCTATTTATTTTGTGTGGAAAGTTCTTAGTGATGGTAAATGGGGTTAAAAGGTCAAACCAACATTTTAGATCTATGTTTGCAATGATAAGTTTCCTAAAGGAATTGATGTAATGATTAATCAGTGTTGTTTTAGAAGGTTTTGTTATATTATATTGTATACTTATACATAGTATGTACCAGGGTTTGTTTGATTTGAATACCATTAAAATTTTTTTTAACAGATTAAATTCATTTATTAATATAGCCGTTGTTAATTATTTCCTGTTGGCAAAATAATTTGTTTTTATCCAGTCTATTGTAGTTTTAAGCACATATGCTTTTATATATGTTTCTATTTCTGGGAAGTTCAATCCTCCTTGTTTCCATGGTTTAATGTGATGAGTTAGAGCTACTCTATTTTTTTTTGGGATACCCTAAAAATTTTATTAAACATGAGTTTATTTCTTTAAGAATGCATCTTTCATGAATTAACTGTATTGCTAATGCTACATATAGTATATTTGGCAATAAGACAATTTTTATTAATTGCAATCTGTCTTCAAAAGTTAATATAATTTTGTTCCACTTTTCTATATATATTTTTTATTGTTTCAATAATGTTTTTATAATTTATTAATATTGTTTTGTTTATATTTTTGCATAACACTATTCCTAAATAATTTGGCATAAGTTCTTGTTTTCCTATGATGGATTTATCTGCAACTTGTAGTTCTTTTTTCTTATTTAAAAATAGAAATTTTGATTTTGATCTATTAAAATGTAGACCTGAAATCTTATAAAATTTCTCCATTACTTCTTCTAGCTCTCCTAATGAATCTCTGGAGTTTGATAGGGTTAATAAAATATCATCAGCAAAAAAACATTATTTTAGATATGTACTGGTCATAGACTTCTATTCCTTTTATTCTTAGATTATTGCATATTATTTCTGCAAATATTTCTATAGCCAAACCAAATAAAATAGGAGAAATGGGGCATCCTTATGTAGTACCTTTCGTTATATGGATAGATTCTGAGGTGAAAAGATCTAATTTGATGTAGGCTAAATTATTAATATATATGTATTTTTTAGTAATAAGATGAAGGAAGGAGGAAATTCAAATAATGCTAATCTTTTAAAGAGATATTCCCAGTTGAGGGAATTGAAGGCTTTTTCTATGTCCAATCCGATTACAAGTGTTTCTCTATCTTCTTTATTTACATAATCTATAAGAGTAAGTATCCTTTTAATATTATCATGTGTGTGCCTGTTATATAAAAATTCAGTTTGATCATTATTAATTGTTTTTGAAAGTGGGATTTTCATTATGTTAGCTAGGATTGACATGAATATTTTGTAATCATTATTCAGTAATGATATAGGTCTGTATGAGGTGCAAAGGTCTTATGGTTTATTATCTTTTAGAATTGGTGTTATGAGAGAATATTTCCATGAGGGTGGTATTTTTGCTTCTGACTGGACTTCTAGCAAAGTTTTATGAAAAAGGGAGATTACTGTTGAAGGGAAGAGTTTGTAAATTTCTGTAATTATACCATCTATCCCTGGAGCTTTGTTAGATTTACTTTATTTTATCTTGTCAACAATTTCTTTGTAGGATATAGGTTTTTGTAGGTCTAGTTTTAAGTTTTCGGGATTTTTTTATATTGATAAGGTTTGTATCTAAGTTTATTTGGTTGGTATCTAAATCTTCTTTTCTGAAGTGTTCCATATAATGGAACCAAAATGCTTCAAGGATGTCTCCTATATCTGATACTTTTTTCCCTTTCTTTTTTGATATATACTACTAATGTTATTTGCTTTAGATTGTATTTTAATTCTTGTAGATAAGTTATGCAGATATCTGGGGAAGGTGGCTAATGAGTTTATTTTTAATTTTTCCAAGGCTAGACAAGTTTTGTGTGTCAGAACTTCATTATATTTGTTATTTAATTATTCTATTTCTTTTATGACTTCTGGACAATTCTGATTTTTTTTTTAGATTTTGCTGTCAAGAGTCTGGTTTGCAAATCTAATGATTCAGATTCCCACTCTCTAATTTTTGTTTTTGTACCAGCTAAGGGTCTTACCAAATAAATACACTTTTAATGAGTCCCAAACCATGACTCTACTGATTTCTGTTATATTATTAGTTTCGAGAAATAATTATAGTTATGACAACATCCAGGGTCTGACTTTTTTAATATTCGTGATATATGATGGAATTCTAGTTGAGAGCATTAAAGGTTTAAACTCTATTTGGAGCTTAGTTATCACAGAGTCATGATCTGAAAAGGGGCATAGAACTATTGAGAAGTTGAGGATTTTTGTCAGTAAATCTTGGACTATGAATAATTTGTCTATTCTGGTTTGTGTTCCAAATCTATGGTCTTTATGGGAAAATAATAAGGATTTATCATCTTTTACTTTAAAAGTGTCTATGAAATGAAATGAATCAATCCATCTTTTTAAGGATTTTGAAATAGTTGCTATGCCAAAAGACTTCTTGGTGATTTCAGAAGCTTCTAAGGTACAATTAAAGTCTTCTCCTAGTATAAGATTTCCTTTATAATTGTTGGAAATAAAATCTTGGTGTTTTTTAACCGTTCCTGCTCCAATTCCTGGGAGCCAATATAGATTAGCTAAGGTCCATATTTTATTATTAAATTTAATTATAACAAATGCCAGTAGACCTTCTTTGTCTTCATATTTATAAATAACTTTTGGAGTGATTATGAGGAAGTGTACAAGTAACTCTAAAAAAGTGTCATAAGGGCTGGTAGATATATAAAATAATCTATGAGTCACTGATTTATTTATCTCTTGCAAACACATAAAGGGATGAAAAGATTTCAGAAGTTTTCTTAGTTAATGGTCTTCACAAAATGTTTTTGCAGAATATTTTGTGAATTAGTCATCCTTATAAAAATAATAACAAAACAGAAAGGTAAACAGAAGTAATGAGGGAATACCATACAATGCACTGAATGACACAACTAAATGTGGCCAGACAGATTTACTGCAACAAAATATTGCATTATATATTCTTTATAGCAGAAGGAAACTATAAGAATATCTAGTCTGCAAGACAACATTCTGCCCCGTTTTATCCTTGCCATGTATTGAAATAATTGCAAAGATTTGCTCTGTGTCTGAGAAGCAGATTGCACCTAAATTTATTTTACAAATAAAGCTTAAAGAATGACAAAGAACTGCAATTTTTTTATCTCAGCAGGTAGTTGGTTCCACATTGCTGGCTGTACCCTGGAGCCTTTTTCCCCCCAACAACTAGTCTGAATCTGGGTCTGACTAATGTGAGTATATTGTCTTGGCTGTGTCTAATGAGGTAGCTTTGTTCCCTTGCCTGGTGTTTTCTTGGGGCGGGGTGAAGACTTAAAACTTTAAACATCAGGGTGTTTAACAGGTATGTAACTCTATTTATAATGGGTAGCCTGTGTGCACTGCTGTAGACCATGCAGTAGTGGAAGTCCTTATCTGCCAGTAGGGCAAATCTAAATATTTTATTCTCTACTATTTGAAATTATTATGTATTGTGTGTAGAGTGGAGGTTTATAAGTGGTGTAGAGTGGAGGTTTATAAGTGGTATGATATATTCAAGATTGGGAACTAGCACACTTTTAGCTAAGGCCATTTTTGCAGCTGGGAAAGAAGATTTGAGAGTCTATAAAAATATTTTAATAGTATCAGGACTTTGGAGGTATTATTGAATATGTGAGTATTGCAGTTTAGAGAGTGATCCATGATAACACCAAGGTATTTCTGTTTTAAAACATTTGGAATGTTATTATTCTTTAAGTCACTTTTTTGTTTACATAGGAGTTAGGTATGGTAGTTGTGGATGTTTGTAGTGGGTAGTTCCAATGCTGGCATTTGGAGGGATTTGCCCTTTCGCCAATATTACGTAATATCAGAATAGATGCTGCAAAAATTCTATAAAGGACTGAGCCACCATATCTAAAATACTACCCCCTGACTCAAATATACAATCAAACTCCATCCCCAATTGCACACCTGAAGAAACTGTCAACATTTCCAATGATACTTAATCTCTGATATCACCAAACTACTTCACAGCCAAACTCAAAAACTCAAAAACAAGTTAACTTCCACAAATAACATGACTTCATCCCACTCCTTCTCACTTCTCAAGGCCTCGAAGTTTTTCTCCTAAACCAGGATCCATCACAACAATCAAGAAATACCTCAATCAAATTAAACCAAGTACAGTAGTACCAGATGGCATTCCTGGTGATTTTCTAAAGGTAGCAGCCAGCTCACTTTCCTTTCCAGTATCCATTATCATAAGCAGGTATTTTTCAGGAATCATATGTTCCTGCCTTATGGAAAAAATCTCACGTCATTCCACTTCAAAAGGGAAGTAGCTCCAATGATATATCCAACTGGAGACATATTGCAATTCTCTCCACATTTTCAAAAATCCATGAAAATGCATTTACAAATGAACAGCCTCCTTTACCTCCTCACAATATAGATTCAGACCAGGGCATATCACCACCACTGGCTCCTAAACTTCACACACACTATTATGCTAGCTAAAGACAAAGTTTGTGTTTTTTAACATGTTTCTGGATCTATCCAAAGCTTTAAATACAATTTCCCATAGATTACTTTTAAAACAACTCTGTTCACTTACCCTATTAAACACTTCCACCAACTGGTTCTCCAGTTACCTTTCCAATAGACTCCAGTCTGTTAAATGGGTTAATTCTTACTCATCCTTCCTACCTGCCAAAACAGGTGTTTCCCAAGGTAACATACTTGGGCCACTGCTTTTCAACATATTTACCAACAATCTACACTCCACCAAATGTCAAGCATCCCTCATACAATATGTGGATAACTCCATATTAATCTGTTTTGCCAGTAACCCAATTACTCTACAACATATCACACAAGAGTAATTTTTATCAGTTTAAAGCTGGTTCAATAACTTCCAACTTGCACTCAATCCAAAAAAAAAATCTGCTTTTATTCAGCCCAAAACCCCTTACACACATCAAACAAAATTTCCCAATTACAACCTCTGATAACACCCCTATTGAAGTTATCCCCATGCAAAGCTACTGGGCATGACAATTGATGATAACCTGAAATTTGACTTGCATGTGGAACTGTTTATCAAAAAAAAAAAATCTCACCATAAATTAGGGATAAGCTGCAGAACAAAACACTGCTTAACTGACTCATACCAAAAACTTCTGGCCTCTCTCAAAGTGCAACTAAAAAAAAAAATGGGCTACTACAATTCCACACTTTCTTGGCAAAC